>NW_025064886.1:1287624-1371235 GCF_019112545.1 Guyanagaster necrorhizus | reverse complement strand
ATTATCATCGATAAATGAGCGCTCTAAACATGTTTCCTGTCAATGCCAGACCATGGTTGACGCAAGGTATCTACCATTTCTAAAAAGGTTACTCTTGAAAATCTTGCGCGCGCTTGATGATAATGCATATTATCAATCCAAGGGAGGACGGCACTGGTAAATACTCTTGGTAGACCTGGAATACTCTGGACAAGAGGAAACCGTTTCCTTGTCTATCTCTGATCTTGATTTCGAAGCTGAGGATATTATAGAGCATCTGAAGAATGGTGATGCCCATGCTCAAGAGGACTATAGGAGAAGGAAGAAGAGCAGCTCACTGTTTTCTGCATTTGTAGCCTTCTTAGCTACACGGGGCATGTAATCCATGCTCTCGATAGTTCCCTTCATGTGACTGTACACATCGCACACGCCATCAACAAGGCTTGCACTACGCATAAACGAAGAGACTATGGCACAAGTCCAACGGCCAGCGATGCGCAGGATCTGCAAAAGATCACTTAGGCTATGGAAGACAGGCGGTGCGGGCTCGCTGCAGACGGAATATTGGATGAGTGCACAATGGATATCCCAGTAACAGACGGCAGGGCGGGTCACGGATGCTCCAAAGTCGGTTTGCTCGGTTGTATACTTTATCACTGAGGTCAAAGCGAATATCATACAGCGGACATCAAATGTACAAAGCGACCAATAGAACAGGGATGAACAACGCTTAATCACTGCAGTCCCTGCCAGTGGTAGAGAACCACCCCCTTATACGCATCAGCCTTGAGCGGCGGGTAGAAAAGAACCCTCTTACTGTACTATTGTCCTTCCGTACGATCTTCCTGTTCACTAAGGCTATGAGACACTTGTTAACTCGTGCGTGCGGAAGATCTGGTAGTATTAGATCGGTCACTAATTGAACATTGTCAGAGTTGGCGTCGATTGAGTAGGAGTAGGCATACGTTTGACGACTTGATTAGGGGAATCTATCATGCCCTCTATGACCATTTCCATATTGCGACGAAGCGTAGGATCACTTCCACGGAATTCAAGAGGTAGAGATGATATTATTTTTTCGATCTCCAACTAAAGTCAAGAAATGAGTCGGAAAGCAATCAAGTGGGATATCAAAAGCGACGTACACTGCGTTCCTTCTTCTCCTTTGGTGTCAGTTTCGGCTTCTTCCCTCTCTTCTTCTGGGGTGCTGAGGATTTTGTGGTATTTCCGGCAGTAATGTACGTTGTTTCCGGCTCTGTTTCTGTTGTTGTCGTCTTGTCCGCAAGATTTGAAGGGCCTGCCGTTGTTTCCAATTTTCGCTTAGTCTCCTCTGCTGCCTGAAGCGCAACGAGCGCGTCCTCCTCTGGACACAGCAATGAGATGCCGACCTAAAAGGTAAAAAGTTGATTCCCACCTGCTCTTCTCTTTGCCAGGAGGAACGACGCGTCCGTTGGAGCCTAAAAGGACCATCAATCATTGGTCCAAGGTCCTGTGACATAAGACGCACCTGTGGCCAGTCTGTCGTTAGCGCATTCATGTCCATCACGTACATCAAGCTGGCAAATGATTCGTTAAAGGTCGCAAGTGAGTCGCTGAGGTGCTTTAGCCCTTCGACGTTGTTCTGCAAGGCTTCGGTTTCGTCGATGAGCTCTGCCATAGCTGGCTCGAGAAATTCCAGTCCATGAGGGGCATCTTGGTTCGCGTTTGAACGTGAAAGACGAAAAAGAGATCCTTGAGATATCCGACGAAGAGGCGTTCGATGCGGTTCAGAAGACATGGTTGTTGTCGGCATCTAGCGGGCCGCAAACAAATTACAAAAGTAGATGCACACTACAAAGATTATGGTCCAAAGAGATTGGCATAGACATATAGGTAAACTATCTTTTATATACGCAGTGAAATACACATAAAGGTATAGTACGGCTATACGTTTGCTATCATTCAAGTAATTCGTTTCTTCAGCAAGAGAAGATGGCCGGGTCGTTCGACTTCTAATGCTTCGGCCGTGCTTTGACATTGGCGGTCCACCGGCATCAAAGTTATATACCCCAATTCGTGTACAATAAAATCAAAATGTTTACAGCTATCAACTACGCACGAAGGCTTGGTTGCCTTCCTGCACAGAAAATACAATCTCCAAACTGTTCCGGGTGTGAAGCATGTAATGTGTTATGCATCAAAAAGAATCAGCAAACGATTTTTGTCCAAGCAAGTACTAAACTGGTATGAGGTGAAGTGGCAGGAAGGAGGTGAACAAGGAACATTCGGCCTTCAGGCAGTGGAGGACCAAATGTCACCTCTAACCCATTCTCCCAGTTCAACCAGGGTCTCCGTCCGCTCAGGCTCATGCCATGAGGCAGTGAGGTAATCATGAGTCGCGTCAGGTTTCTCGATATACTTCACGTTGTCTTTCCCAATATCCCTCTCCAACCTGTCTCGTAGGACCACCATAGCATCCAGCGTTTGCTCTGCGCCACCAGCAACAATGACAGTCTTTGGCAGACCGGTAAATAAACCTGGAGCATCATTTTGCGTCGACCCCGGAGCGATCCAGACATTCGAAGGCGCATCTGACAAAGGTAAATTCCCCATGAGCGCACGCAGAGTGTATCCGCATGTAAGAATGGTATAGACGAAATCGCTGGACGAATGTTTTTGCATAGAGGAATCACGGTCCATGCGTGTATTTGCCCAGTCGACGGTGGGGGAGAGGAGAAGGAGGCCACCAGCGTTAGGCAGATTGGGAAGATTACTGATGGCTAGGTATCGAGCTAACCAGAAGGCGAGAGCCCCACCGGCTGAATCTCCCCCGATAATGATATTCTTGGGATCATAATGCAGAGATTCAACGAGGTATTTGTATCCAGCCAAAGCGTCAAGGAGAGCGGCGGGGAATGGATTCGCAACCGCAAATGGCTCGTGGGAAGAGAGGCGATATTCGAGAGCAAAAAGTCGGGTATTGGCGGGGAAATGCTCTAAAAGGCCGTTTGCCATGGTAGTCATAGCTCCATTCGATGGATGTGCGGTACCCATCTAAAAAAGATTGCATGTCAGCTACATACAGGCACCTGGACATCTAAACAGACGTACAACAAACCCGCCCCCTGCATAGATGTCGAATCAGGAAGTGTTAATACAGCAAGGGGATAGAAAGACGAACCATGGAAATGATAGATGACCTTTTCGTTCGCGAGTGCCGGCTGGCCAAACTTGCCATCGGGGCCTCTTGGTCCGTACCAGAAACCCGACGTCCTTTCAGCTACAACATTATTCTTTTCAGCTAAGGTCTCCACTTCACCGCTCAACAGCTCTGGTGTTGGGTCTACCCAAACAAAGCCGACTTTTTCAGCCTCAGTGGAGAATTTCTCCGGTGAGTCGTGCGCCATCGGCGTCGTGCTGTACATGACATTGACGAAAACGCGGTACACCGAAACAATGAGGCATCTCGAAAGAGACCAGGATGGACGAGGCCTGGCAGCAGGAATTGCATACAGCACGGTCCAGAAAGGCACTTGTACGAAGAGCAGAGCAACGACTCTGCCTGTCAGATAGATCGCTTTCAGAGGTTGACGACGAAAAGCAAACACCATGGTGGAACTGCGAGAACAGAATCAGTGAGAAATTTCGTCTCCCTTGTATGCAGCTTTTCCCATCAGCCATCTCGCCGACCGCGTAAGCATGGCTGCACAAGTTCGGTTTCCTCCAAAGTTTCCAGATTGATCGGGCTGCTTTGTAATCAGGGTATGGATATACTTGGAACTGAACCACAACGCGCTCACCCGGTGCCGTGAACCAGTATGGACTAAACCATGGCTGTGGCCAGGCCCCACATGTTGCTAATCATCGACATGTTGTTCCGGAGGAACCGCAGCCTGAAGTTCTTTTCCATCTTTCACGATGAACGTCGTCGCTAACGAACCCGCGTGGACCTCTCTGCAGAGGGACTCTAGTATTGTGTATACTAGGTCAGCCTACTAACCCGTGTTGGCCGCTATCATTCTGATTCTTTTATTTCAGACCTCTTCTGGGTTCCGAGTTGATGAATGACCAGTTTGGTCGTTTCTACGATGGGTAGGGCTGTTAAATATTCTGACAATGAAATCTTACCAAGAATTGTAGCCTTGCCGAATGTTGTATGGGATTCACATTCGAGACCCTACTCTCTCTGCAAGAATTACACACGCGTCTGCGATACGCGTGGGCCAAATTGAGGTATATCTAAAGAATGTAATTTCACCAAAGCCCTCAAGCGTTCGGCTTCAGGTTCCTTTGTCCTAATATCGCAGCGTCTCTAGAAGCGGGCATTCACGATCCTGAACTAAGGTCCTGGGTCTACTGTCCGGCCAAAGATGCACAAGCTGTCATGGAATGGGTGGAACGCTCAATCGAAGTACTCGATGAACCAATGGACGTTGATGATTTCGTTGCCATGATCAACCAGCGCAAGCTAGAGACTCCAGGCAAAGAAGACATCATAAAGTGCATAATGTTCTGTCTACAAGATCGACCTAGCTCCTTTGGGTTGTTTATGCATGGCAGCCATACCATTATGGACGCCCGCCCCACTTTCAACGCGTTCAAGATACTTTTTGAGGCCATGGTATCTGATAGCTCTAGTGACATCATGTCGGCTGCCTGGGGCACAGAGTGGGCCAATCTTCCGCCAGGACCCGTCACGTCAACTGGTGGACCGCGTCTGGATGCTGACGCTGCTGGACTCGAGCTTCTAGGCAAGATTAAACAGGCCCATGAACATAGACCGGTATGATTGATCTTTCGTTCTGTCATGTCGCTCATATCCCGTTTACAAGGTCTCCCACAGTCTTGTTGCCCAGCGTACGGAGACGACACGAAAGGGACTCTCGATTCGTGTTCGCAATACCATAAATCCTGAATTGGCTCGCGATTTGCTCAGGGAAGTCAAGGCACTGGGATGCACCGTTACCCATCTTTTCGGAGCCGCTCAAATACTGGCGATCTTTGCCTTGAATCCCGTCACGGACGAAGAAGCACCGCGAGCAAATATATCCTTCCCTATTAGCATGTGCGTTTTTGCTGTCACCATATACTCCGTAATTCAAAGGAATTGCCTATAGCATCTCTTTGCAATCATGGCTAACTCCCGAGATGCAATCGAAAGATAGATTCATTTCTCAGATGACTCTTGTTCCACTTCGCATCGATTATTCGTCATTTTCCTCCCTCTCGCCCGGCAGAGAACAACTTCGTGTTATAATGCAATCCCTCAAAGAGCAGTGGGACTTTTTCTTGACCAATCCACACCTTCCGCATCTTTCGGCCGCTCTGATGACTTTGAATCCTCCGCGAAAGCCAGGTATTACCCACAACCCATTGGCAACGACTAATACAAATCTTGGGGTTGTGGATGCCGTCACACCAACTATTTTATATCCTAACGGTGATTCGACGCAAGCGGCGTTAATCAAGATACATGACATGGCTTTT
Organism: Guyanagaster necrorhizus; assembly: GCF_019112545.1. NCBI lineage: Eukaryota > Fungi > Basidiomycota > Agaricomycetes > Agaricales > Physalacriaceae > Guyanagaster > Guyanagaster necrorhizus. The sequence continues at coordinate 1,365,790 of NW_025064886.1, read as the reverse complement.
GGGCATCGGCTGACAATGCCTAATCCGTACGTACTTCCTCCATTTTTTCTTCAATAGGATTGAATGAACACAATCTAGGCTTACTCATGCGTGGACTATGAAGTCGGAGATAGTAATCCAAGTGGAGGTGAGAACTGTCTTCTGTTTTGTTTCAAGTCCTTGATGATCGTCACTTTAGGCCAATGATATTTGGGATCGGGAATACTTACAGAAGTATGTCGACGAGATTCGCCGACAGGCCCTTACTTTAGTGTCCTAGTCGTCGGACATATTATCTAAAAGAAATCGAGCGACGAGTCATGAATAATCGTGTGGAACGTATGAAAAATATAGGTCTTGACATGATTGATAGACCGATAATCAGTGTTCGCAGTCATTCGCCCCAACTCTGCTTATGAAAATTGGTGTGGTTCAACTGTTCCCAAGGTCAACTGCACTTGCTTGGCGCCGGAACAGATGTCCTGGAGTATGATACTTGTAAGCCCCGTGAGGCCTTCTGAAGGTACGATCAAGAAGCTGATTATGGTCTACTTGGAGCCTTTCATCCACACAATCAGCGAGACCACTTCCCATCCGAAGCTGATCATCAACTTCTTTTTCTAATGATCTGTAGACCAGTACCAGACAGATGACTTGGAACACGGCCCAGGTTTCTGTCCCGAACCGATATTACAATGCACGCGCCCGGTGCCAGCACAAGAATATTCCATGTTCTGCGCCACCTAAGATAGATATATTGTTCCGGCATTTTCATCAAACCCCGCCCAATCCGGGAACAGAGCCTGTGGCCTTGCTGTGCGTTAGCATGGAACAGCATCAAGTTCTGCATATGCATCAGAAAGGTGAAGCGGCTTCATTTAAACTTCCCATACCCTTCGTCGCAATATCTGTCTATAGAACATCCTCATGCCGAACTCGCTAATGTTTTGCGTCTTTGCTTTCTTCAACAACTTGTTCACGGCGATTGCTCCATTTTTCACCGCGTGGGAAATTCCGTACCCTTGGTCGACCCTCTTCAAAGGGTCCGACTCCGAGAAGAGACATGACTCGAACCTGAGCGTCAGCTTTGGGACCGTTGCTCGCATCAAGCATGCCTGCATCCACGATGCTTTCGAAGCCGTTTCAAAGTCCTTCCCTGCAGACCTCGCCATTGTCGATCATGTTGGAAATTCTCTGACCTACGAGCAACTCGACAGACTCTCATTACGTGTGTCGTCCTTTCTGCGAACCAGGGGAGTTCTTCCTGGATCGCAGGTATGCCTTGTTGGAGAGCGTTCTGTCCCTCATATATGCGCTATCCTTGGTGTTCTTCGTGCTGGTGCTGCATATATTCCGTTAGATGGGCAGCTCATCACCGACGATACTCTTCGAGGCATCCTTTCCGATGCGGAACCATCCTTTACTCTATATTCAAGGGTCTTCGCGTCTCGTAAAGGCCTATTACCGCCTCAGAACTTCTGTACAGAGGACGTCCTGGAGCTCGTCAACGAAGGCACCGAAACACAGACTTCTTGGAAAGGCTGCGGCTCCGATAAAGCTTATATTATTTACACGTCGGGTGAGATGGATTTGATTCTCAATCGTAGTGTTGACTCAGACATCCGAGTGCAGGCACGACCGGAGCGCCGAAGGGAGTCATCGTCAGCCATTCAAACGTGACTAATTGTGTGTCTCTTCCTCTTTGATAATAAACGCCATTTGACGCGCAGTCCGAATAAGTGCTGTCACTATCTCCTGGAAATCTAGGTATTTGTCGGGGCACCAAAGTATCCCAACTGTTGAATATTGCATTTGATATGTGCGCTTGGGAAACCCTGGGATGCCTCATTAATGGCGGAACCCTCTACCTGCGCGGACCACGACGCGCAGATTGGATTTCTGTGATGCAGAAGGTCGATGTGATAATTGCGACTCCCTCAATTCTGGTCTCGCATGATCCTGTGGATTACCCCAATGTCAAAGTCGTTGCTACTGCTGGTGAACCGTGCTCTCAGGTTCTTGCGGACAGATGGGCAAAGCAAATGACGTTTTACAATGCCTATGGTCCTACTGAAGTGAGTATCGCATTTCTTCGTTGTCCAGAAATAGCTCCAGTTGATTGGAAAACCTAAAGGTCACTATCGTAAACACGATGCGCAAGCATGTACCAGGAACCCCACTTTCAATAGGATTCCCGACCCCGAACAACTCTATCTATATACTTGATGACGACTTACAGCCAGTTCCAGTGGGCGCGACAGGCATAATTTGGAGTGGCGGTCGCGGTATCACTCAAGGCTACTTGAAACGACCCTCACTCACAGCCACAAAGTACGTCCCAGATCCATTTCGAGACGAATCACGGTAAATCCTTCGGATCAAATTCCAAGCAAAAAGCTCATATCCGTGTCTGGCAGGTGGATGTACAACACGGGAGATCTAGGGAGGTTGAGGGAAGACGGGCAAATTGAACCTCTCGGTCGCCTCGACGACCAAGTTAAAATCAAGGTGTGTCGGCCATTGATCGTATTTTTTTAAAAAAGCATGGGACATCTCACATTAAATTGAGGGATTCCGTGTTGAACTTGATGGGGTCACCGCAACGATCCTTCGCTGCCCTGGAGTTTCAAGTGCATGCTCTTTGCTCGTCAACAGCGAGTTATGGGCGTTCTATTCACCAGAGACTCTGAATCCAACTGTCGTTCGAGAAGCAGTAACGCGCATACATCCTAGCTATGCTGTTCCTGCCAAGTTCTTGCCCCTTGAATGCCTTCCTTTAACAAGGTTTGTCCTGTTCTTATTGGGAGATCAATCGTTAATTTGGCAACGAAGAAACGGCAAAACAGATAAAGTAGAATTGGAACGGATTGCAGCGACATCTGCTACATGAAGAGAAGTGCTAGGCGAATTACTAGACATGTCAAGATTTGAGGCACCAGCTACCGCCGGACATTGGTGGGCTACGGAGCTGGCTTAACGCGGCCAGCCAAATTTTGTAGCCGCCACGATCATCGACCTCAGAACATGTAGCTCTGGGACGTCTCATCCTTCTGGGAGCCATGATGCAGTCCGATATTTAATCGAGGTTTAGATTTTAAGGGATGCGCACTGTCGTAAAATGAAATACCGTAAATTCGACGTTATATCATAACAAGTACAGAATATGGTACATTCAAAACGTTCAAAAACTTGACGGAAAATTTTGGCAGAAGAAATTATAAAACATTGGGGGGGGGGTGTTTTTTGGGAGTGTTGCCCCTCACAAACACTTGGTCGAAACGGTCCAGTATGCTTAGTGGATTCCGGAACTTGTGGACGCGACCCATATGCCAGCCGCCGGCAAACACAGTCCGCTTATCCACCACCGGGCGCTGAGTGTCACGGAATTTTTACTCGGTACTATAAGGATACGTGAAAAACTAGTGTTTAGCCATCCTTTTTCTATGTATGGCCGTGCGACGACGAACGAGTGCTTTTCACTTTTGATTTCAGTGTTAATATCCGACCCAAGGCTCCCGGGCTCAAAGGTCCATCAAAGGGTTAATCATCCAGGTGCTCTCTTTATGCACCGTTGTTTGTTCTATTCGTTCCTCTGTGAAATCCTGTACGGAAATGATTTACTTCCAGAAATGACTCGTTGAACAGTATCGCCACCATCTTGTCGGCTATCCACAAGATGTCGTCATGGATTTGATTCTCTCCGTAAAACAAGGTTTTGATACAATAATGGCACTAATGTTACTGCTTTCCATTATTTAGTACTCCACTATGAAATGCGCCGCAGTTGTGGTGAAGAGTTTCTTCCAAGTGGGACTGACCGGCACCGTCGGAGTATTCAACACGTTTCGCACAAGTCTAGAGCGCGTGGGTCTTCGTCATCGACCTATCACAAGGCTGCTTTTATTCGTTTCCCCCCACGCCTGCCAGCACCCCATTTAGTTTTCCTGCCCCGATACGTCGCGATTGAACGCTCGTCATCGAGCGATTCCTGCACATCCTCAAGGCCGAACTCATGTAAACATGTAGCAAAAGGAATAAGATGGGACCTGTGGCGCCCATGTGTTGCATTCTGTTGATCAGTCAAGGTACATTTATCACAATTTGCCGGTATTACAGCTTCACTTTCTGCAATACTTAACTGTCTGCTCGTATCTATTGACCATTCTGTCATTTATCTCGATATTGCTGACCATATGATTACTATCATCGCTACTTGAGTGTTCAGTGGAACCAGCTATCACTGTGGTTTGGATCCCAAGTACCATCTTTAGGCGACCTAGGTTGCTTACGGTCGCATATGTTGCGGCTGAAAGCATCTGGTTACAAACAGTTTCCTGGGGCGTTTGATCGGCGACGCTCATGACTGCCTACGGGTTCACCGTACGATCAAACTGCAAATCGGCGTTGACAAAGGTCATCATCAGGATGGAGCTGATTGGGTTGTTTCCCCCTTGACCACGCTTGGACATCGGCTTCAATACATTGTCTGATGCGGCATTCCGCCTACATAAGCGGGTCCACTTGAAATTGATTAACCTTTCGCCGCTCCCTCTTCCACTCATGGCTTCGACCCTTCCACGCCTCGACAGGAATGCGCTTGTTGGTATCTGGATAGAGACATGTCTATGGGGTATGATTATTATCGGCTGCCAGCTCACGCTTTCTGCTCACAAATGGCCAAACAGGAATGAAGTAAGTCTATCTTCTTCACGCTTCTTCAAGCCCTGAACTTTGAACCGGAAGCGCTATCATATTCATAGGCGCAATGTTTGTTCTTGTACGGAAGCACAATTCTCCGAGGTCCGTTCGTCTCTAGACCAGGCTATATCTTATACTTGACCTGCTTTCCTCAGGCTATTAGCCACCACATCGACTGCCCTATTCCTATTTGCTACTACCCATGTATCTCTGTCTCTGAGAGAACTATTGGAGGCCTTCATTGACGTCCCTCAACCCGGCGACTCCACCTACACCATACTTTATTGGGCCGACAATGCACGCGGAACTGCTGTTGCGAAAACGATTCTATATGATACAAGTGTGAGTCACAGCCCTCAGTGCAGGCTTATACGGTTTTTGGCTGATTTACGTTTTAGGTCTTCCTTCAGGATCTGATCCTGGTACCAACATTTACCATTTAACACTTGTATCTGCTGAACGACGAAATGTTTCTAGATCTGGCGTCTATATGTGGTTTGGGGATACAACTGGAAAATTGCAGTACTCCCAGTACGTCATGTCGGGCTCCATTCCTTGTCTTTTCTCATCCTTTTCCGGCAGATTATCGTCGAGCTTGCACATATGGGTCAGTGATTTTTAATCTAAATCATTGCCCAATGATCTGATCTTGATGAGCAGGAACTGCATACGCCGCCACCGGTTTGCTTGCTCAACCGAATGCAAATATCGACTCTCCCAGAATCAAACATATAGGGCCTGTCGGCTGGTCTTTGGATCTTGCCGTGAATGTCTGCGTAACGGCGGCAATTGCCTTTCGGCTATGGTATATGGGGCGTCAACTTGGCAGCTCCCATTCAAACAGATATCTGTCGACGATCTTGACTATTGTCGAATCGGGGGCTATTTTTGCCGCTGTGACTTTGGTTATGCTCATCTTATACGTACGTGGAAGTGAGCTCGCCTTGAATGGTATCGACATTTCTACCCAACTGGCTGTGAGTTCTTGTCATTTAATTTTTCAGCTGTCTTATTTTCAATGGCGCTAGGTTATGACACCACTTCTCATCATTGCGCGGGTTGGCCTCGGGATGATTCATGGTGTTTCGAAGAATCTCTCCTTTGCCTATCCTCTGTCCCGTGTGTCAAAATCATCTGGAGGAGATGCAAGCTTCAATAGACACAACATTCGTTCTAAGAAGATGAATTCGGGCGGGGGAATTTCTGACACCCTTATCATTTCCACGGAGCAGGAAATGGTTTTCGCTGAACACAGACGCAGCGCTGACTCGGCACCTGCATACAAATTGTCCAGCGAAGTTTAAATGATGATGTAACTCACGCTTTGGATACTGTTGTACTATTCATGACTTTGTATATTGGGTTGGATGACTATTTTATAAGGTACTAATTATTAAAATCTGAGCTACCCTCTAGCGAGGCTGGGTCACAACATCCGAGAACGGGCGCCGTTTGTTTCTTACGAAATCTGATTTTGAAAAAGAGTCGTCACCTTGACAGTGGCGTACTCCGGCCTGTTCCGAAGAATTCGCATTCTCTTTCAGCATTTTGCTTCTGATGTTCACCTGACATAGTGCCCAGTCTGCTTCTACTCTAATCTTTACCAGGAAAACTGCGATCCGCGTTGTTCGTCGATCTAACAAGAATATGGGCGCATTTTTTTTGTTGTTTTATTTGCGAAACGCCGGTTTTTTTTCTTTAAGTCGGCCCGTTCCCTCGCATCAGCCCTGGTATTGTTGTCGACAGACGTAGTCCGATTGGTGCACGTTTCTCCAACTGGTTTGATTCATTTCGGAGCATTTTTGGATTGATTTTATTTTCTGATGTAATACCATCTCTATGCCGGATCAGAACTGCATCCTAAATGGTGCTATGCAGAATGTTATCTTCCATCTTACAGCTGCAGATAGTCTTGCTCCAGGATCTGCGAAACTACGATGTCTTCCTGGCTCACTAAAACTATACCCTGGAATCCGTCTCTAGGAATGCTCCTTACGTCTACTTCTATTCTTTTAAGTTTCGCGCTGGTGAAGCTTCTTCTGAACCGTTTCTCTCGTCGCTCGCTACCACCAGGGCCACCAGGAATTCCGCTCCTTGGGAACGTGAAGCAGCTGTCGAGTTCTCTCTGGGTTACCTTTCGGGATCTCCAGTCAACTTACGGTACGTCTTTTCTTTATCAAATGTTTCGTTTTGTTGAAACTTGGCTAGGGCCTCTCATTTACATATCCGTCTTCGGGAAGGATATCATCGTTATTAATACTCATGAAGTAGCTTCAGACTTGCTAGACAAACGGGCTCGAATATATTCGGACAGGCCTGATGCCTACGTAGGTTCAGACGTGCTATGTGGGGGCCTGGTCATGGTTCTGGCCAGAGTCGGAGAAAAGTGAGCCATAAACTCTGTTCGCATTACACAGTTTCGTAGCATCTTTGTAGATGGCGCAAAATGAGAAGAGCGGCAGCAGAAGGACTTTCTAAGAAGACCGCACAAGAACTGCAACCTGTTCAGATCCGCGAGGCTTTAATGCTGATTGACGCTATAATTGCAAAACCCGATGACTGGAGCCATTTGTTTCGAGAGTGTGTTAAATTTCTACGTCAATCTGGAATGGACGATATAACATACAACCAGGTCCGCGGCCCTTCTAGTCTATACGCTTACATATGGGCTTTCTGCTGGACGATCCAAGGCCTTTGCCGCCTTACCACAGATCAACAGCTTTGTTGACCGCCTGGTCACGGCTACATATCCAGGTGCTCATCTCGTAGATTTCTTTCCGTGGATGAAACATCTTCCAAATTTCATGACACCATGGCGGCGCGAAGCTGAGTATTACTTCGGCGAAGATTCGAAAATGTTCCAAGGTCTCTATGAAAATGTAGAGTCTCTGATCGTAAGTTAATTCTTTGCTTTATCTCGACCATTGCACGTCTGATTATCTTTATAGGCTGAAGGAGATAGTCAACAGAGTTTTGCAGCGACATTAATTACGGAGCATAGTGAAAGCTGCAGTTTAAGTCGGTTAGAGTCCTCCTGGTTGTCAGGAACAATGTAGTAAGTGTTATTCGGTTGATTCTAGAACCATTCATAACGTCAACTCTAATTTAGTGCCGCAGGAACCGAAACGGTGACCATTCAATGGCTACAGCCGGTTAAATGGCATTTCTGATGGTTCATTAGACATCCGGGACTCTCACATGGTTTGTTCTGGCGATGACTATGTACCCGGACGTGCAGAAACGTGCGCATGAAGAAATTGACGCCGTAGTAGGGAGGGATCGTCTACCGACATTTTCTGATATGGATCGATTACCATTCATTCAAGCTATCATTCGCGAGACCCTTCGCTGGAACCCTGTGAGCCCAATTAGCAGTCCTCATCGTACTATGGAGGCAAGTCTATCATACTGGCAATTGTTGGCACTGTTTCCATTCTTACTATTCGCGATGCAGGACGACTATTATAACGGCTGGTACATACCAAAGGATACCATTGTCCTTCCCAACGTCTGGTAATGCTGTCCTCTATCCGATTGGTCCCCGCGTTCACCTGTCTGTAGGGCAATGAACCGAGATAAGTCTGTCTACGGTCCCGACGCTGATGAATTCAATCCGAGCCGTCATCTCGATGCAAGTGGGACCATTCTGCAAACGTTTCCAAATACAAAAGGGGAGGGACACGGAAGTTGGGGCTTTGGAAACCGGTAACGTATCCTTGAATCTGCTTCAGATGGATTGATGTTTACCGGCAGAATTTTGATAGACTTTGTCTTGGACGATTTGTCGCAAAAGATTCATTGTTCATCAACGTCGCCTTGATTTTGTGGTCTTTCAGCATCGCTTCCACCTCCAAGAACCCTCCCAAAGATGAATTCGTGAATACTGGGCTCATCGTGTGAGTGGTGAATTGTCGCACAACTGCAGTGGCGATTATTCATCTGACTTTGAACAGCCGGCCAGCTCATTTCGAGTGCAAGTTTGAGCTTCGATTCCCAGATGTCCCGTCATTCATCAAGGCTCAGTTATGAATCCTGCTGCATGATGAGGTGGACCATGTCAATATGGGAGATCGGCGTTGAGAAACAGGCTGGGAAACCAAGGCTTAGAAAAAACTAATAAATGTATTGGACTGAAGTAGATACTTATTCTGACATGATTATGCCTCGTGGACTAGTAAGGCGGATGAGGAGGGAATCAAACTTACGTCTTCTTCGGAATGATGTCAATATCATTCTTCAACCTGCACCACCCGAGATTTGGTCATCTAGGAAATCGACGGAAACACTTGATGTGCGGCTGATGATGATCACAATCATTCAATGACGCGGGGATACGCTGCTCCCAACCGAGGACCGCACGTCCTGATTGGTAGCTGGTGCCAGTCTGGATTGTCCCCTGAGATAGAATGGATCCGCAGTTCGTTTCGTTTCGTTCGGGTTCGTAGATTTTAAAAAGTGCCAAGAGCGGACTGATAAGTACCGCTCCAACCTGAGCTGAACCTGTGTACTGCCTAGCATCATTTCCAATTCTCTGCATGTTTCCAGGGAGGGGGAATGTTCCGCATCTCATCATTCGAATTGTAAACTTGCTGTTTACTGTAGATGATTGTCTCGTCAGCGGGATTTAGCCTTTTCAGTCGAAATGCGATGACAACTTTTCTTGTCACAAAAAAATATGCTGTGTAAGCCTGAAAAAAGAAGAGTAAGCGCGGAAGCTCAGCTCTGGGCCCTCTTGATTGAACAGCTCGGAACAGTACCGTCCACTAAAACGTCCGTATTGTTATCACAGAGCAAGCCACGTGTGTGTTCCCATCGCACTCGAGGCTGGTCAACGTGATCGGATTTCATTCCTGTGTTCTCGCGAAAACTATAGCCTTTGAAGTCCGATCGGTGTATATATATGTCTGTGGAAGAGCGGCTTTCCTTTGTCACGAACAACCTCTATTTCTCCGATTTCTCTTCACAGAATGGTCCTTGAATCTGGTGTAGTGTTTTGCCTTCCGGACACTGTGGCTGACTGGCCATGGCCCCGCAAAATTAATCCCTATTATGAAGAAGTGAAGGTCGAATCGGAAGCATGGTTTCGCTCTTTCAAGGCGTTTTCACCAGAAGCCCAACGGTAGGCACGTAGTATATTTTTTTGGGTCGTAATAACTGGTTTCCCTCAGTGCATTTGATCGCTGTGACTTCAGTAATAGTGCTTCCCCTTAGTAGCGAACTGTGCTGACCTCTGTCTCCGATCCAGGTTTGCTAGCTTCCTTGGCATACACAACGGCAACTAGAGGTGCGTGGCGTCGTTCTTGACACATATGCCCGGAATGATTGCCGTGTAGAACAACTGCGTACTGGATGCGACTTGATGAACTTGTTTTTTGTTTTCGACGAGTACACGGACAATGAAACTCCCGAAGTAGTCCGTCAATATGCTGAAATTGTGAAGGATGCGCTTAGAAACCCCTTCAAACCGCGACCCAGCAATGAAGTTGTTCTTGGACTTGTTGCACAGCAGTAAGATTTCATGAGATTCGACTCCGTTCCCTAATTCTAATTCTCGACCACAGGTTTTGGGCTCTTGGTATCAAAACTTCCAGCATCACTGCTCAGAAGCGCATCGTTGAGACTTTTGGACGTTATATGGATTCCGTAGTCACACAAGCAGAGGATCGGCATCAGCGCCATACCCGGAATGTCAAAGATTATTTTGAAATCCGTCGATTTACCATTGGGACTGGCCCGTCTTATGCGGTGCTAGAGCTGGACTATGACTTACCTGATGAGGTGTTTTATCATCCAACCGTCGTTGAACTGGGGCGCTTGGCTTGTGACCTGATAATCATTGACAACGTAAGTTCTTTGCACTTTTAGTAGAGCAGCAACGCTTACAATCTTCAGGATCTTGCTTCGTATAATAAGGAGCAGGCGTCGGAAGAATATCCTCACAATATCATTGTCTGTGTCATGAACGAGCAGAAATGTGATCTCGATGAAGCACTATCATGGGTGGAAGATCTTCACCGGTCGATCAGGACCAAATTTCGAACGTTATGGGAGGAAATACCGAAGTGGGGACCCGGAATAGATGATATCGCATCTCTTTACCTTGACGGTATCGCAAACTGGGTTCGCGCCAATGATTGCTGGAATTTCGAGAGTGGGCGGTACTTCGGGTCGAATGGTAAAGCCATTCAACAGCACAGGATGGTCACTTTGATACCTAATCAACTTTCACTGGGCGAGCCCATTCTGATACACACGCAATAAACCGTTATATTGTTACCTAGTCGCATTATTTATTCGGGCTATGCTAGACTTGTTTGGGTATTTGGCAATTGCAGTATTTGGCAATTGCTGGACAGGGTACCATGGTAGGCATCTGGAAACAAACGACCGACAAATTGACGCGATCCCGAATAGTAAGTAGTAAAGGAATGGCTCGTTATGGCGAGCGGCCGGACACGATGAAGCCATCAGACTTGTAAGGAGAGATTTGTGAGCAACTGCATGGCGGTGGCGCGATACGTATCTGTCGTGAATGTCAACAGTGAAGATGAATCAATGAATTCCGCTATATTTCGTTGCGTTGATGTCCACTGTGACCACGAGGTCGTTTCCAATAAGCTAACTCCTCGGCCGGTGGAGTTAGAAGAGTAATTAGGGTCCAGGTTCGTTGCAAAATTGACTGCGCAAAGATGTATCCAGTTAGGAATATCATATGATGGTTTGATGGATGACCTACCCAGGGCATCAGTACCAATGAAATCATTGCCAGATGCAGAGCCGCCGAAGCTGAAGAATTCAGTCAAATCTGACCCGTGGTATGCCCCCAGGTAGGCAGTCGTATTTCCTCTTGTATACACTGTGATACTCATTAGCTCACATTGTTAATCTGTGAGCAGGATGGCTTACAGTACGCCCAAGCCGGCTGCGTTTGCGAAGCTATGCTTAGAAAGTTTCGTCGGGGCGCTTGGAATGAGTAGTCGCCATTAAATGCCGCGATTCGTTTGTATTCCGGGCTAGAGTTCAATCAGCGCCAAAAGATCTCTGAAGCACTAATGTCTCACGTCAGAGTGTAATTGTCACCGGAACCAAAAGGAGAGCCCTTTTCGATAGTGAAGTGAGGAGAGTAAGGTTCCCATGATGGCGGATGCTCACATCTGCAGGATCATCCGGATATGCCGTCCTAACGTCGCTCATGCGCTCAGAAGATAGTTCGGGGAGGTACCTAGAACCGTTTCAGGTTAGATATTTGTCGCGCCAAACATCAGCAGCGCACATTGTGTTTACATAGCCCATGAATTCTGGGTCGGTCCTGTTAGCATCAGCATGAGATTTGTCGAATAAGGGCAGCAGAAAATGAACGCGCGTGATATTAGTGCTCCCCAAGGAGAAAACGGTCCCTTCGTCTGCGCAGCTTCCAGTCACAAACGGGACCTGCGATCATTGATTAGTCGACGGATTGGCATCTAAGGGGTAGTACGAACATGGGCAAATCGTCCCTGCTGCACAGCCATCTGCGCATTTCTGTCGAGAATTGAACCGTCATTGTAGGGTTGAAATGCGAGGTTCAAGCTCGTGTAGTTGAAAACCGAGGGATTGGTATTAATCGCCGCCATGAGGGTATCATAAGGCACGTCACGAAGACAGTCGATAACAGACTCGGATGTATTACATCCTGTTTCCTGTGCAATGCGATCAAAAGAGGGTTGGCCGTAGGATATATTCCTGGTAGTCCAAGGGGCGCCCGATTGCTGCGGACTACTTAGAAACCGAGTGAAACACACGAGAGGAATGTATTCGTACCATAAATACACCTCTGAATAGACCGTCGGTTGTCCCACCGTTGTAAAGGAGATGGAGACCGACACTGATGGCGCCAGCACTCTCTCCCCAACTACGGCGCAGTAAATAACGAGTGAAGAAATAGGTAAAGCATAACACGAACAGTATTACACGAGTAGGATCTCCGCCAAATACGGAAATGTATGACTGTATCCACTGCATCGCGAATCGTTCTACCCGGTATATCAGTAGATTCTCGACACATTGAGTGTAGTCATTACTTACGATCCCGCAGGCCAACATTAGATAAACCTGCATCCTGGATTTCTTTGCCTCCTAAAAAGCCGAAGGCTTTCGTGCACATATAAGAACGACTGACTCTGCGGCGTTATTGAATAAGGAGTTACCGTTGACGCGATAATTTGCTGAAACAAAGACAACGGGCTCATTCAAGATCAGAGATCGCTCCACGAAATCAGATGCATCGTAGGCCTCCGTATACCCAGTCTCGAAACCGCCTGGCGGCTAGATTAGATGCACCCAAAAACTAGCCATGAGACAAAGGGTCTTTACCTCCATAGATCCACTGGGATCAACATATTGAGCTACAGAGATAAGCGGGGTATTTAGATACGCACCATAACAACGGGAAGTGGTTTGGATGCATTTGTTGGTACCCATACATTCACGGTCAGACCTGAGACTATCAGCAAGGGGATATGAAGAGACTATAAATGGCTTACAATCTTCTGACACGTTGGAAGCGGTCGCCATAGAAAAAGCGAATGGAAGGACGTCTGGTATGGTGCTTAGCTGTTGGGGACAGGCGGGCCCGAAACTTGAAGCATTTTGTATACCGCCGACCTCCGCTGGAGCTTGAGGAGGGGCGAATCGAAGTGAACCAAGCCTGTAATGGGAGATTAAGAAGGTGTGTGTGGGAGAGAGAGAGGGTCCGATCTACTGAGAAGTAGCACGTACGGTGGACTAGCAAACGGGATGCCCAAAAAGATAGACAGGTTTCCGGAATAATATCCTTGAAAAGTACCATAAGATAGGTTGGCGGTTGGGTCGCCCTTGACGAGACTAAAAGAAAGAGAGAGTTGAAGTAGGAAGCACCATCCAAGTAGTTGAACCAAAGCAGGCATATTGGGGAGTTGGTGCGCGTAACTCTACCGACACTTGGTTTATAAGGTCCACTGGGGCCGACGTGATGCGGATATATCGGTAAGTCCAGGGATATAAAGACTGTGCGAGACCTTGATGATCACTTGAAAGCATGGTCGCCTACGATTTCATTTATTGCAGGCGCAGATGCTTCGATCATACGGAGGTACCTGACGGCCTGATGGCGCAAACATTCAAACAGGTACAGCTGGTGGTTAATCCGTACTTTGAGATGGAGGTCGGCAGCATAGTATTAAGCGGTTGATCGAGGTACAAGGTCCAACTAAGTTCCGCCGGCGCTTGTCTAGCGTCCCGCATACCAAAAGTCCTTTGTGAGGCGAAACTGTGAAAGTAAGGGTGTCGTGGTGAGAGTGTGAGCTGCTACACGAGGTTACAAATATGGTTGCGAGGATATTGCGGCATCTCGGCAGTCAGAGCTAGTGCTCTGCGTGCAGGAGCGAGCGACAAATATCTCCCAAAGACGTTCAATTTTGGACACGTGTCAATAAGGGCAGCTTGACTTCCGTCTATCGCTCCCTGACATCGGTCACGTAGTATTGAGAGACCGGTTGCACCGGAAAGATAGCGGATTCTGCGACCGTTTGATGCAGATCACTGAGATCAACGAGGCAAGGAGTCATCTGTTGCTAATAAGTAGACACCAGATTCATCAGCTCGAAGACAAGATTTGAGGGCTTGAATTGACTGTTACATTGCGCAAATTCTGGGGGAGGGAGGAGGAGCGTGCGCCAAGAGGGCGCCAAGTAAGAGTTGTATTCTCGTACATCGTACGTCGTGTTTTACATGTCTGTCGGACAGGACTGGTCCACAAGAATCGGACTTGCAATACAAACCTACCTGCAGTTGCCACCCCATCATTCATACCTGAGACGCTTTGTTAATGTCGATGAGTCCCTCATGATCAATGTGGAGTCGTACCTGTCTGGTTTCGCCGAGTTTCTCAGGTTGGACTAATGCAAATGCAGAATACATCGCAGAGGAACTAGGTCATAAAAGAGACCAACTCCATTTATGAGGAAGGGTGGGGGCCGTGAAAAGAGCACCCATTGAGCTGCAGATCTTCGCTACAAGTTGTTGTGTGAAGGGTGTAGTGACTGCTCAGGATCTGGAATTGTAGGGGTAATGTAAGAAATATTGCATTCAGAAGCTGCAATAGTAGTACTTAAGGACCATTGCAGCTTCTGAATGCAATATTTCTGTTACACACAGGTCTGAAACCAAAGGTTTAAGACAGCAATGCGGCCGCACTGTTTGCGGTGGGGCCAAAAAAAGATGCGCCCTTTACTGCGCCATCCGTGATTATCGCGGTAAAGGTAACAGTTTGAGGTAAGGAGCAGAAACGATGGCAGGAATCCTGGTATAACGTAGAGGACATCCAAGAAGGTCAGCGGCACCAACGGCCCGATGTTGGCTCGTAGAAAGGAAACACGTACAAATACGGTCCCGACCACCACCGTCGTCAAGGATGCCTTCATCGTCAACGGCCTCTCAAAGCGAACTTAAGGCGAACGGTGTTCCTCTACACTGGAGAGACTCGTGTTCTGCGTATGCCTACTTTGCTTACCTTTGGCTTCCAGTGGGAACCATACTTAACGGGACTACAGGTTACTAATTCCTCTCAACGTCTGTCGGACGAAGAACAACTACCTACCATGGGAATGCGAGCATGAGAAGCATGCATACGAGAAGTGCGTTGCTTGTTGTTCTAGGGAAGCCTGTGTGCTGATATCTCGTGCCATGTAGATGCCAATACGATGAGTGCGTATCCATGTCCATAGAGCCTGTCTCTTGCTGACGATACTACGCAGCTACCTTCGCCGAATGAAGGAACTGGCGAAACTAAAGGCCCAGGCCCAAGCAGAAGAGTGATTGTATGACAGTGACAATATATTCTTTTCTCTTACGATCTACGCGTCGCTCGACCTCAGCTTCCATTTTCTGAGACGCTTTTAGCGAGCTAATATTTCAATTTCTTGGTGATGCCCTGCTTTCCCTGCCCGAGTGGTGTTTTCTACGCTGGGGATGGGTCACGACTCATAAGTGCCTTGTCCACCATTGTACAGTGTTGGTACCCAAATACTCGGGTACCAAAGTGTGTAAGGGTAGCTGGTCCCGTTGTGGTTACGTTTAGCACACAGCAAATCAGTATTATGTAGACATTAAGGAAAAAAGGTATGTATACTGTGACGCCATCGTCCGACAGCCCCCCGGTCAGACGTCAGGCAAGCGAGAGCGTGACCTAGTGTGACACGCGCCTTGACGCGAACCGCGACGTATATCTTGTGGCGTCTGGCTGCCACGCTCTTCGCAGCTCTCCTCGTACATTCTCGACATTATCGTAGCAAATATGCCGCTTTTACGTATTGAAGTCTGCGACTTTAAGTCTTACCGGTGCGTTCCTCGTTCGACAGACTGCTAACCACCCCCTGAAACTCAATTTACTCAGCGGACACCAGACTATTGGACCGTTCAAGAATTTCACGTCAATTATTGGACCTAACGGAGCTGGCAAATCCAATCTAATGGACGCCATATCCTTCGTTCTTGGCGTGAAGAGCGCACAGTTGCGTAGCTCCCAATTGAAGGATCTCGTGTACCGTGGTAGAAAGCTAACAAAGGGCGCCGCCGAAGAAGGGGCTGGATCCGCTGATCAGGATGAGGGGGATGAGGGGGAGGGCACTGCTAGGAAGGCGTGGGTGCTAGCTGTGTACATAGACGGGGATGGAACAGAGTGGCTGTTTCAGCGAACGTGAGTTAGGTCGCCTTCGACGTGCCGCATTTAACGTATTCTGCCTAGTATATCTACTACTGGAGCTTCGGAATACAAACTTAATGGCAAGGTTGTCACATACACCAACTACAACGCCGCTCTCATCTCCCACAACATCCTTGTCAAAGCCAAGAACTTCCTCGTTTTCCAGGGTGACGTTGAAGCCGTCGCGTCGCAGTCACCCCGTGAACTCGCAAAACTTATAGAGCAGATCAGCGGTTCTCTTGAGCTTGCAGCGGAATATGAAAAGGCCAAGGAGGACCAAGAGAGGGCGACTGAGAACGCGACGTTCAACTTTTCGAAGAGGCGAGGAATTGCGGGAGAGATCAAGCAATACAAGGAGCAAAAGGGTGAAGCAGAGAGATTCGAGGCGTTGTGTCAAGAACGCGTATGTTCCGCCGTTTTTAACACTTTTGTTGTCTGACTGGCCATCAGGACCATCTGAATCTCCAACGAATCCTCTTCAAACTTTTTCATATCGAGGAGAACATCGATTCGAATGCAAGGGAAATTACGACGCAAAATCGGGCATTAGCAGGGCTTCGAGATGAGCAACGTACTCATGACCAGGCTTTGGAGACTGCTCGTGCAGACCAGGCTAAATCACGGACATCAGTCATGCAAATGGAGAAGAAGATTAAGAAGGCGGACAAAACGCTAGAAGCAAAGGTATGTGAAACAAATCCATGCTCTGAGCATGCAACACTCAGTTTTTTTAACCTTAGAAACCCGACCTTGCGTCCCTAGAGGCTCAAATTGTTCACTCCACCCGCAAGATGAACAAGGCCGGGAAGACGAAGGAAGAAGTGGAAAAAACGGAGCAGGACATCAGTGAACGCGTGGATAAGCTGAAGAACGAACTTGAGAGCGTACAGAAGGCCGCCAATGTAGCTCAAGGTTTGTCCTCCTCCGTTTCGACATAGAGATTGTCTGATATGTTTGATTAGAGGTGCAGAGGATGGCTTCACATCATAACATGGCTCTGAGCGAAGAGAGTCTAGAGGAGTATGCGCGATTGTAAGCCAATGCCCTCCTTGTATTGCCTCCGACTCTGACATCCATCTTACAGGAAAGCCTCCGCAAGCTCCCTTGCTGTCGATGAACGACAGTCTCTGGAGATGCTTACTAGGGACGAGAAGACTTCAGGCCGAACCCTGAATCTTCTTCGAGAAAAACACCAAAGCTGTACCGAGAAGCGGAATCAACGAATCGAAGACTCTCGTGTACAGACTGAGAAGAGGGCCGAGGTACGTTTGTTTGTGTATTCGTCGTCTGGCCTACGTTTAAAGGTGTGGTATCCATCAGTTGGAGCAGAAAATATCCACTCTCCAGGCCGAGCTAGCTGCGACCAAGCAGGAACTAGACAATCAGCAATCAGAGCGGACTAAGATCGCGTAAGTCCTCGGCCAATTGTTCCTTGAGACGTTTGAAATCGACGCGTTATATCGTAGGCAATTAGAAGCTCAAGCTAACGAAAAACTGCAACACATCTACCAGCAGTTGTTGCAAGCGGGTGTGGACCAGCACGAGTCGGAAAAGGAGGCTAAGTTGAAGGAAACCTTGGCCAATCTTCAGCGCCTGTTTCCAGGTCAGCATATCTTCACCCATTGTTTATCACACCATTCATTTTTATTACGAAGGTGTTCGTGGACGTGTTGTCGATCTGTGCAAGCCCTCTCAAAGAAAATATGACACTGCAGTGTCTGTCGTACTAGGACGGAACACAGATTCTGTTGTTGTTGACGAAGAGAGGACGGCTATTGACTGCATCGAGGTTTGCTCTCTTCTTCACTGATATGAATAGGACTAACTGGTGTATACATAGTACATGCGTACGCAACGTGCTGGACAGGCGACATTCATACCCTTGGACACAATTCAAGTGAAGCCAGTCAATGACAAGTTCCGGTCCTTTGCAAAAGGTGCGAGGTTGGCGCTTGATGTGATACAATATGAGCCAGCGGTAGAGCGGGCCTTGCATCATGCGTGCGGAAACGCCCTTGTTTGCGATACGATGGAAGTGGCGAGGATGGTCTGTTATGAGAAAGGGCAAGAAGTGAAAGGTACCGTGTTCACTGCTCTATCTCAATGGATGGCATTTAAACGACTCTACGTGTAGCTGTGACGCTGGAGGGTACTATCATTCACAAGAGTGGTTTAATCACTGGTGGCCGGAGCACTCACGGTGGAGGGAAGAAGTGGGATGAAAAGGACGTGCAAGGTGCGTTTGGCGCTGCGGTAAGGGTTGTGATGCTGACATGGTGTATGCAAGGACTGAAACGTCAAAGAGATTCGCTGCTTAGCACACTCCGCGATCTCAGCAAGCAGAAACCTCGTGGAAAGAACGATGACAATCTCTTCGCAGAGGTTTCTCGTCTAGAATCGGCAATTAATATTTCAAAGGATGATCTGGTAAGACGTGTAGTACTTCCGTGAAACATCTCGTCTAATGTTCGCGAGCGTCTAGACTGCCTGCAAGCTCCGACTCACAGGTATCAAAGATGAGCTTCGGCACATTGACAAGGAACTGAAGACTATTACGCCCGAGCTAAAGAAGGTTAGGTGCATTCAAGGCACTATCTGTCTGATATTTGACCCAAGTTTGTGCATAGACTCAAAGCGCATACGATGACCTGCAGAGTCAGATTGCCAACCTCAAGTCTTCAGTCGATGCTGCTGAAGATCGAGTCTTCTCGGCTTTCTGCCGGAGGATCAAAGTTTCTCACATCCGTGAGTATGAAGAACGCCAACTCAAGGTTGCTCAAGAAGAAAGTGAAGCTCGATTACGATATGACAGTCAGATAGCACGTTTGACACATCAGTATGTTCTATGCGTTTTGAGTTACTTCTTTTCGTTGATCTTCTTTGCCACGTAAAGGTGCGACTTTGAAAGCGAAGCACTGGAGAGTGCGCGCGAACGTAGCCAGCATCTTGAGGGTGTTATATCAACGGAAAAAGATGTTTTGGAGAGGCTCGAGGCCCAGAAGGAGGCCGCCGAGAATGATATATCAAATTCTGAGGCCATGATCGCGTCGTTCAAAGAGGAACTGACGATTTTGCAGTCGGCCCTAGAAGAAAAAACCAGGCATGTAGATCAAGTGAAGAAAACTACACTCAAAGCGTCCAAAGTTCTCGAGCAGGCCCTCAAAGAGATCACACTTCGAGTATGGCCTTTGATTTATAACGTTCGGTCTGTGCTGATAAAGTGCGTCTCTAGAACGACGAAATCGAGAAGCTTGCTCTGGAGCGTTCTGCGATTTATCGTAAATGTCGGTTGGAGGAGATTAAACTACCTTTACTGGAAGGCAACTTGAGAAATGTACCAATGGAAGAGGTATGCTCGTAACGATGTCAATGACGCAAGTTGAACGGAACTGCTAGAATCTTCGCGACGAAGTCGCCATGGATGTTGACGAAGATGAAGAAGGCACACAGCAGCCTAAACGTGTTGACGATTTCGGCATTGAAGTAAACTTCGAGTCCCTAGATGATGATGAACGAGAGGTAATTTGCGGCTTTGATGCATTGACAAGTGGCTTATCTCTTCGCGAACAGGATGGCTCGGCGGATGCACTAGCCGAATTTGATGCTTCAGTAAGCAAGCTAAACGGGGAAATTGAACGCATGGCTCCTAACCTCAAAGCGATGGAACGGTATGCGTTGATCCGCCGTCTGATACCCCGTTTCAGCTTATTAAACCCGCATCTAGTCTTGATGATGTTGAAGCCAAGTTGGCCGAGACGGAGAAAGAGGCAGACCTGGCTCGCAAGGATTCAAAGAATGCACGTGATAAATTCCAAGAAATCAAGAAAAAGCGGTGCGTCGTGTCCTAAGCATATTGCAATTTATTTCATTGATATCGAAATTTCAGCTGTGATTTGTTTAACAAGGCCTACAATCATATTTCCGATCGCATTGACGTCGTTTACAAGGATCTGACCAGAGGAAAGGCCGCTCCCATGGGAGGTGTAGCATACCTCAGTTTAGAAGACAATGAGGTGCGTCATTTCTTTGGTTTCGAATCGACGGAGTATGAACAAGTTCGCAGGAACCGTACAACGCGGGTATAAAATATCATGCGATGCCACCCATGAAGCGTTTCCGGGACATGGAACAGCTGTCTGGTGGAGAGAAGACGGTTGCCGCCCTTGCACTGCTGTTTGCTATTCATAGGTTAGACCGAGATTTTTCTCAATTTCCAACAATACCTGAAAATCATGTTGTAGCTATCAACCTGCACCCTTCTTCGTCCTGGATGAGGTCGATGCCGCTCTTGACAACACCAACGTTGCCAAGATTGCCAACTACATACGCGCCCAGGCTTCTGATTCTTTCCAATTCATCGTAATCAGTTTAAAGGGTTCATTATATGAACGAGGTAATTCTCTTGTCGGAATATATCGTGACCAGGAGGTCAATAGTTCATCGACCCTGACTTTGGACGTGAGTATTTCATGTCTTTGCTTGCTGGGCAGTCGCACTAAGTGGTCATGAATCTAGCTTACGCAATATGATGAATGAGGTCTTGAGGGATGATGACCAAGAGTTCTAGCTATCTGTTTGATCTTTTCTTTCTGTGCTATTGTTGTAACGCTTTGACGAGTTGCTCTGATTTTCCCTTCTGTATAAGTAGCACCTGATATCCGTATTATTATTCTCCTTATATGAAAGGTAATTCAGTGCCATGTACTACCAATCCAAAAGCGATGCAAGAAATATACACGTATAAATTATTGAATAGCAGAACCCCGGCGAATCAAATGACAATAAGTATCGTATCGAAAGATTGGGAACACATGCACAGCTCTCTAAGATTCACAAGTACAGGATAACAATAATAAAGATACAAAAACCAATATTATGGCTGGTAAGGCAAGGTGGCAGGCCGGTCCGGAAAATCAGTTCGTAGATAGACTGGCCAGGAGTTGGTCGATCTCTTCATCTCCACCAAAAGTCATCCGCCGGCTACTCGTGACGCTTCGAGCATCGCGAGCAGTATATTGGTCATCAAAGTAGGAACTGGTATACGACATACGTGCTGGCATATCCTGAGTGGGGGGAACAGGAAAGTCAGAGAGGTTGGAGATGCGCGAATAGAGACTTGAGTTAGTCAAGTAGCTACTTCGCGTGAGGTCAGAGGAAGGAAGTCCTGAGGATGAAGGATGCAGCAGAGCACGAGAATTACGTATGGTGACCGTGTTGTCTTGATCTTCCTCCTCTTCCGGGGGAGGTGGGTTGCGACCGGGTGTGAAGGACATGAGCCCGGTGAAAGAGGACCGATGGACGCTAGACATAGTTGGGGGTGTTGCCTGAGACTCCACTTGTCCCAACTTGAACGCTTCTGAAGAAGGAATTTGAGCACGAGGCAATTTCAAGATAAAGGAGAGATCACCAACCATCGCTAGCCGCCTCCACCGGTGATCGTTCAACCACTGAAGACGCACGCGAAGACTCCACATCTTCCGGAATAGTCACAGATGGATGGAATGGCGGTATGATGCTTCCCCGACGGGCTGCAGAAGCACCGTCAGGCCGCTCCGAAAGTACAAACTGCATCCCATCACCACTCGGACGACTGAAACCTGAACTGCTGCTACCCGAGACGTGCCGTTCCCTCTTCCCAAATTCCTGGTTGAGCTGATTCGCCAGGGTTGTGAGCCCGCTCCGCGAAGACGGATTTCTGGATAATGCAGGTCCAATCGTCTGGCCGGGGCGATAAAAGAGGTCTTGGAAATGTTCCAAGTCATCGGGACTTCCGAGCGGCCGTGGCGAAGCCTGTGAAGAATTCGTCTCTGGTGTCCGGTCTGTTGAAGGCGATAATCCATGAGCAGGGGCCAGTCGCTGCGGTGTAATGGTTGGCGTTGGAGTCACCACGATCGTGTCCTCTTCTGGTCGTGATGGAAGAGGCTTTTCAGGCCTGTGGAAATACAAGGGGCGTGTGACGTCGTATTCCACGGGTCGTCGGTAATTGCTATACGGATGAGGCTTTTCGTCCACTTGGACACGCACGCCTTGCTCCTCGCTCGCACCAAGTCCGCTATCCTTACTCCCACGAACCTCACCGGCGTTGAAGAGCGCCTCCCCAACCCCAATGGTATCAATGATATTCCCGGAATGCCGTATGTTTGACCCAGATCCCTTCGCATGAACAAATGGAGAGTATCTGATCTCTTCAGGGAGTATCTCCTGCACCACCCCATTTGGTGAAAGTCGCGCCCACATTTTTGAGGCAGGCGAAACATTACTATCCGGACGGGGATTGGGGACAATTCGGTCGCTGCCGGTGTACGAATCGTGATCAGCATACTGGGCGTAGGGATGGTTAAGGGCTCTGGGAGGCAGTCTGTGACGTTGAGACACATCCAGATGTTCTCGGTCACCACCGACCACCGAAGAGGGATGCGGACCCGCAAATTCGGAACCACGGCTTGGAGAGCTAGTGTACGTATACCGCCCTCCTTGCGCGTACGGGTGAGTCGGCAATCTGATAGACTCCCGGTCCTCGATATCCATCGGTGGCGTAGACAGAGCGATACCCATACGCAGGTCCGTCCCCGCGGATGGTGTAGGCGACGGTCCCTGTGGCGGAGTCAACCGCAGTACGGAGTCGCGAATCGTCGAGGGGTCCTCGAACCGGATAACCCTCGTTCCCTCGGCCGCCAACACATCGTCAAATGGCAGTTTTTTCTCTTCTGTCGGAGTCAACGCGGACGCATCGAAGCCACAAAGCGCCCCACCGGTGGTTTTAGCGACTTTCCTTCCCCACGAATCGTTCCTGGAATGACCCTGAGAGTGCGATTTGGATGACTTGGACGTTTTTGATAGGGAATTCGAATGGGCGTGCGATGATCTGGAGAACGTGGCTCCGCCACTGCCTTCAGGTTGGCTCTTGGTGCGTGGCCTAGCTTTGGTAGATATGTTTATTGGGTCCTGATTACCCAAAAGAGAGCGGGCGGCGAGGAAATCGATATGTGGATGCTTCACCTCCGCCCGCTTGGCCTGTTTAGAGTTGAGTGACTTGGTCCGTGCTCGAGAAAGGTTACGTGCGCGGCTATTCTGGAACGAACCCTGCGCCTGCATCTGCCATTTTTTACGTTGATGCTCGAGGATTTGGCCTTCCTCAAGTACCCTGAACAATCGATAACATTAGTATATAGTCGTTCGGTTAAGGAACAGAACAACGAACCGAGCTAATGACGGTACAGGACTAGGAAGTGCGAGGTCATCAAGGGAAAGACTTCGCGGTCGTGGCGGTCTTGACGGGCCCGCTTCAGCGTTAACAGATCCTGAAGGTTGAGTGTGAGCAATATAAAACGGCTGAGGAGCGTGTCTGTGCGATGGATCTGCCGTACGGGATAGATCAACCATCGACCGAGATTGAGCTAGAACGCGAGACAAGACACCTGGTGGCTGATTAGCCTGACCGAACGAAGCGAAGACAGGGCTTCCTGGTGGGCTGACTATTCTGCCTTTTCCGTACTCGACACTCCCATCTTGTTTCACCTTGAAGCGAGGTTTGGGAAGGAACAGAGCATCGCACCACGTCTCTGGTGAAAGCCAGCGATCTTTGCCCTTCAAAATAGATGACTTGGGCTGTCTTTGTGACGAGGAAGAAGCTGGCGAAAGTCGCAAATCGGGAGAGGAGATGGAATTCGTTAGTCGACGACCAGCGGCAGATGAAGGATGGAGCAATGAGTGCTGGCCATTGCCAGTGCTCTGTGAGGGACGCATGGGTATTCGTTGAAAGGGATCTGACTCCCGACTGTCTGTGGACACGAGGGGTGCTGTTTTAAGAACGTCGCTATAATTGCCAGTGGGAAACACATAGGCATAAGGATGAGGTGTCGGCGATGACTGGCCAGATACCGTAGAATGAGTGTTTTCAGAACGGCCAATACGACTGTTTGGAGAACGGGGGGGATCTTCGACCCTGAAGTCCCTAGGTTCGTCCTGATTCCTGAGAGGCGATTGGACCAACGTGGAATAATAGGAATTGTAGTAGTCTTCGTCATCGCGGGTACGGGTACCGCGTCTGTTCCGGTTGCTATCAGTTTATGATGAAAAGATAATTAGGAGGTGACTTTCTCGTGTCGGTCGAAACGCAGGGCAAAAATGTTCAATGACAGATATGGTACATCGATGCTGGGTTTGCCTCCGTCGCAAAACCAGCCAACTCTGACAGTTACGACCGCATTTCGAACCGACCGAGAAAAGGTCGCCGCACCCTGAAAAATAGAAGATGCTCACTTGGAATCACTCTTCGTCGAAATAGAGGCTGGCGGTGATGCTCGTTTCTTTGAAGAACTAAAGGAGAATATACTGGCAAAAGGCGACTTCGAGGTAGATTCATAGCGTATTCGGGGTACTGGAGATTCTCCTACGCCTCCGACGTTGACATAGGAAGGAGCAGGATGTCGGCCGTTTCTGTTACGAAGTCCATGGTGACTTGCATCTGCAAACGTAGACGAGCCACTCTTGCTCGTGATCGCAGACTCCGTATGAGCCCTAGGCCGCCCTTTATCGCCCCATCCGGTTTGCGCGATTCGCTGGCTCCCGTGGCGTCCATCCTGCGAGACTTGCTCATCCTTTTCATCGACATACAGAGAGTCACCCCAACTGTCCCTTTCTTTAGGCTTAGCGTACGGTTGCCTGGGAGCCTCAAAAGGACCGTTGTACGGAATATACCAGTTGTCCTCCGCAGCTGGTTTTTCCGGATTTCGGTTCCGTGACTTTGGCGACGAGGCACTGGACTTGAAGGAGACACCAAAGCGCGATAGCCGGGAAAGCGAGGATGGGCTCTGACTCTTCGTTGTCATCAGGAGCGCGTCGTCGTCGTCGCACCCGGCCCCGCAGTGCACGACGAAGGGCCGCTGGAAGGAGCACCAGAGAGAGGTGTCGCTTAAACGTAAGCGTTGAAAAAGCGTTAACGGATACAGGCCCTCATCAACCTTCCCACGCTCCCCTGTTTTTTCAGGTTCGCACGTGGCGTCGAGCGAGGATCGTATCGTCCACGCAGGTACCACATTCAAAAACAATTCGACATTCGGAACCGTGGCGATTAGAATCATGCAACAAAAACATTACCAGGCTTAATGGTCTCACGATATTTTGAAAAATGCATATTGAATTAGGTGACACTACAGCGTGGAAGGGAGCAGACGACCCATATAACAAGTATATAATCCTGGATCCAACGCGTCGAGTCGTGATGCTACAGCCAGAATGAAAGACCTGGGATGATATACACCATAATCAGCGCGTGCCCAACAGTTAGTAGGAAGACACGAAGTCAGAGACTTGAATGGTTCCCGAGGGAAGTCCAGCCCAGGGTACACTTGCGTGTACGTCGCAATAGGTTTGCAGATAATTGTTTTTTCATCGCCGAGATGACCAGCTGGGAAAAGGACTCACAAAAAAAGTCGATCCTCTTGGTCGAGACGGAAAGAAAATTTTACGAGCCGTGACATTGATGGTCACGCTTTAAATATCGTGTTTGTTTGGCGCCAAGGGCAAAACCTTATCCGTTTCAGGTAATCACCGCCTATGAACAAGTACGACACCTCTATAAATACTGCAGTCGATCGAACCATTACGACTACAGACCTAACCATCCTTCTTGATATACACGGTACTACTTTTAATACATTCAAGACATGATCGTATTCGCCTAGCACAGTTTGACAATTCTCCCTAGCCCCGTATTAAGTGAATGCAAAAAGAAAAAGAAATGAGGTGCTGTATTCGTTACCAAAAGAAAGAAACATCATTAACGTGCACCACAAATAGGAAAGGGAAAATAGCAAAAGGATTTGTCGGTGTAGAATCACAAACGTTGGTCGTCATCAAGGGTCGTCATCAAAATACTACAGAAAGAGGCTGGATTGCAATGGGTGGGGAGCGTTGGGAGCACGAGAAGTCAAACTCGGGTAAATCAGGAAGGAAGAACTAATTGTAGAGTAAATGTAAAGATCTTCCGATATATTGTTATAAAAGAGTTACCATTGAGCCCGAGTAATGAATGAGAGTGGATATGGATATAGATGTTGAATTGATTCACAAGAAAAGAGCAGTTCGAAAGTTAGGGTAGCAAAAGCGGGTTCGCTTATTTGTTAATGACCACTGCCTGAGCTTTATCTTTCAAGACACTGGGGTAACTGTTCATGAGATGTGCGAGGGCGCGAAGATCTTCTTGATCAAGGAGAGCGATAGTAACTTTCGGCTGTTCACAAACATGGCATTAGCACAGCTGAGGGAAAAGGAACGACTTCGGCCTTACCGCAGCTTTGATACCGAAGGATTTGACAACCTTGAATCTGAGGGGAATGACATCAGCATAGGACAGAGCAGCATCAAAATGAACATACAACTTGTCGCCTAATTGTTGTTTCTGCAGGTTTGTTGGCTTATCCAAAAGTCCGTCGATAAAGGCATCGGTAGCTTGAACGATTGACGGGTCGGCTTTGGGTATCGGTAGAGCTGCATGAGAAGATGATGCCAATCTAACAACCTCAGCGGCTGGCAGTCTCGCAAGTGATGCAATCGTGTATGTGGGCCCAGAAGGGGTTCCAGGCAAAGGCGATGCCGTCGCGGATGGTCCTCGAGACGAGAGATCAGGCGTCTGTGGAGACTCCTCCACCTTTGGAGGTGTCGTCTTCTTGTTCTGCGGCGTGACGGGTACTTGTTGGGGAACCTCCGGTTGTTCCTCCTCCTCTCCGTCTTCGCTATCCAACACCATCTTCGCATCTGCCAGTTTCGCACGAAGAATCTCAACGTTGAATAGGCACATCGCACGCTCGCGCTTCGGCAAGCTCATCAGCAGCTCAGTAAGCTCGCCCTGACGAGAAGATTCAAACTTGTTCACAGCTGCGATCATCCGATCTCTCTCGGATGTCGGAGGAACAGAACCAGAGGGGGATGACGTTCTAGGGGGGGTGGCTAAAGAACCATTGGCGGATATGGGAGTGGAAGGGTATTCAGGGGCACTCGCTGTTGCAGCAAGACCATTAGGATCAATGGAGTCCTGAGATGCTGACGCTGAAGGGGATCGAGACTTTGGCGGCGAAGCTTCAGAGAGACGGAGGCTGCGCTTGATGCTCTCAACATGCTCAGATAGCTTATCGGGGTCTTCGATGCATTGGACGACCTCGCTCAAGGAGCTGCTGAGCAGCGCTTCCACTACGGCGTCAATGTCTGGGGTATCGACTGTTCCAAGGGTCTTGACACGGCGGCTGAGGTCTCCGGTCAGAACTTCTTTACGAACGACAGGCGAGAGTCCAGCAAGCTCGTCGTAGCGCATAGGGAGATTGAGTGTGCCGGACAGAGCAGCCTAGAGTGATGTCAAAAACGTGGAAGCACGAGGGCAAAGTATAACGTACGTTATAATAGCTCCCACTGCCCCTTCTACCTCGCTCGGCCCTCTCGTGGTGACTGCCAGGCGGAGATCCTAGGTTGATGGATCGCTGACGAGGACTTCCCCACCCGCCAATGCTTTCTGCACCTTCACTGAGCGTAGGACTCGTAGCACCGCTAGAATTCCTGGGATGTCCATTATGTCCACCGAAACGCTGAGCTAGCTTCTCTTGTCGCAGCTGTTTGGGCTCGTGCAATCGCACAGCGATTTGCTTGCTGCCGATTGTTACGCCGTTCATGGCATGCATGGCCGCGGCCGCTATATGCGTCGATGATGAATTTGATTATACTTTTCAGGCTTCAAACGCCTACCTTGATCAGGGGTCTGATACGAGACGAAGCCGAAACCTCGACTTTCGCCATTCTCGGAACGCATAACACGAGCACTTGGTGAAGGTCTCAGAACAGATTTTGTGAGATTTAGAGACCGCGTACCTGACGATTTGACCGAACTGCGTCAAGGTTTAGTCTATGAGGACGAACAGAACCAAGGGGCAGACATACATGACGGAAATGCGAAAAGAGAGCATTTGAATCAATGTCAGAGTCAAGGTTCTATCAAAAAAAAAAAAGATCAATACGGGTGGCACATGCTCCAAAAAGTCACGTACTTTGCAGAACAAATTACAAGGGTCAATCAGCCCACTATGGCTACTAGATCCTGGCCCGGACACAGGAGCCAATTGAACCTGTTGGCCCGGTCCGTGTACGAAGGGAATAGGCGCAGGGGGGCTTCGAGGACTGTATGACTGGCGATGAGGCGGGGTAGGGGGAGAGTACTGCATGGAATCAGCATATATGCTACGAAACGACATAAAACACGACAAACTTGGGCGCCATATGTATACATGGATCCCGAAGGGATGAAGGTGGGTGCAGCAGTATTGAATTCCCCCACACCACCGCTCGTCCTTCTTTGTTGGTACACCTGGACAGCGATATTCTGACCCTCGACATCGGCACAGTGCATGGCTTCTTCGGCATTCCTGGCGTCGTCCTCATTCCAAAATTCGACCATGCCAGTATCGGGACCAAAGTGGGTGTGAGTGCGGGCAGACGCAAGTGCGCCATATGGTCGGAATATGTCAAATAGCTGGGAATCGGTGTATCCAATAGGTAAATGTTTCACGAGCCGCGGAAGGGCAGATGGAGGCGGAAGAGGCGTGGGCGGGTTCGTCGGGGGGTACGGGGACAATACAAGAGGCACGGGGGCCTGTAGGCCTGGAATTGGACGTGACTGAAGAGTGGCCAAAGCTTTCTCGGCTGAAACGGATAGATAATGATTCAAGGTTACAAAGCTGAAGGAATTACGAACCTTTCTCGAGAAACTTGAACTCGATTGTGCCGGACAGCAGGCTGCTGCTCCCATCACGAACAATTTTTGGTCTGAATGGGCCGCAGGTAACGAAAGCAATAGCAAGGTTTTCATCAGAGACATAAGCAGGAAGATTCGAAATGTACAAAAGTGGTTCGTGAAGGTATGGATGGGGCTGGGGTCCGTATGCGTCGGCTTCCTGTGATGGGGTGCTGTATTGAGGATCCATCTCGATTATCGGTAGAGTTGGGTAAGTAGAAGAGCTTTAAGGGGCGAAATAAAAAATTCCGGTATCCAGAATGAAAAAGAGCACAGGACTGAACCCGGCCTAGTACCTCGTCGATGGCGACAGGGAGAAACAGCGTTTCCCCTGCATGCCCATTGCCAGACTTTTTCTGCTTACATAACATCATCAAATAAGCCCAAAAAGGTAACCCTTGTACACAATGAAAAAAGAAAGAAGGCTAAAAGACAACTTTTGAAGAGATGCTCTACAGGTATCCAAGTTGTATAAAATAGAGATGATAGGTAGAAGAAGCAAGAACATGCGCCTGGCGGGGTCACTGCGGCACTGCCAATCAATGACGTTTACACACATGAAATATTCGTCTTCGTTCACAAACTTCAACTTTGACATACGTTCATCACAAATATATACAGGTCATCAAATCTCATCACTCTTCCTGAAAAAAACAATTTAGGTATGTCCACGCCCAGCAGACGCTACACTCACCAGAAAATAAAGATATGGGTATCAGCCGAAATACGTCGTAAAATGAATTTATCACTGTGGGAACGCGTGTCAGGACATGTCGGACATGACTCTGCGAGGGAAATACATACAGGATGTGGACTGTAGCTGTTTTAGAGAACATAAGTATCACGGTGAAAGTAAAGGCGGCTGATGAACTGACCGTCGTAGCCTTCGACGATGTGAATTGCATTCCTTGTTCATGAAGGCAAACATTTGGCTCAGCCATCTACCAGGTCCAAACATCAGCGGAAAGCACGACGAGCAATTAGATGCGACTCACCCAGCGCTACCCTCATCATTACTAGGCGGTGATGCCGTACTTGATCCACTGGTAGGGACAAATGCATGCACTGTTGCGGCTTGCAAAGCCGTCTCAATCAAAGGCTGGGCGTTCAAGCCGGCTACTGACGGTAACTGGGATTGCAAGGTGCCCGTAGGCGCGGCAGATACAAGGAGCATACCCCAGAGGAAGACAACGACCAAGAGACGACAGAACATGTTCACAGCGGTGTGAGGGTAAACCGACCATCCAAGCCAAAGATCGAGGTCTTTTTAAATAAAATCTGCCGACTTGCGTCACCAGGGAAATTGAGCGTTCCAGAAATGTATTTTTCTGGCAGTTGCTACATAAACGTCAGTGACGCGACGCATGCGAAGGAGTTCTTAAATTAGCGCGCTTACAGAGCGTGGAGCTGGAGTGGCATTCCAAGGATGGCAACTAGAAACACCTTTAAGAGCCTAACAGTTCATATAAAAGAACCAGTAATAGGATTCTCTCCGTCTTCAGAAACGTAAAGTTGGGGAATCCGTGGCTCATACGCCCTGCAAAAAAAAAAAATCCAAGAATCGCCCAGAGATGGAGCAAGCCAGTGCATGCAACCGACAAGAGTCCATAACGCGGCGGAAAGAAGAGATAACAAGCATGCAGCTCGGGGCCCGGGAGCAAGGACCGAGGGTACTGCCCGGACCCGGGATACTTCCGTTCGCAGTATGAAGACCCCGCAAAACTTCCGACTTTTCGTCAGGCCACGTACTACTTTAGTCTTGGAACGGATAGCATATTAATATCCGAGGTGTGCACCCTGTCACCGTCCAGAGGCAATTTAATTCTGATAATAATCTTCCAGTAGTTCATGGCATTGACATCGGACTCGACAAATGAGGTGCTCAGCGTCCTTACCTACAGCCGACCAGACTTTCGTACAGAAGTACTGGACCTAATTCCGTACGGAATTTCGGACAATTATCTGTCCCCTCCAACAAGATCTCTCGGGACGCTAGGTGTCCTTCCGATTGAGCTCTTCGACTTGATTTTCCGTTCAGCGGACTTGCGCGCTGTCGCATCGTTCCAGCTTGTTAACAAACGCGCCAGAATAATCGTCCGCTCATCCATACCCTACAAATACTTGCTTCTTCATTCCCCCAGCGCGCTCTGTGCTTTAACTCGGTCAACTGCATATTTCACCGTCGGTCAGCTTTACAACGTACTATGCAGCAGCACATGCAGCGTCTGTAATCAGTTCGGCGGCTTCATATGGCTTCCTGCATGTAAGCGATGCTGCATGCCTTGCCTCAGGGAGTCTCCGCAGTTGAGACCCATAACGCAGCGAGAATCTATGGCTGCATTGGGTCTTAGGCGAAGAGCCTTGCCAGATGATCCTGGAACATCTCATATCGGACTCGGGGAGAGACCGCTTAGAAACGCGCTGCATCAGAAGAGCGGCTATAGGACTGTCGGAACCCCCTCGACGCAGCAATCTGCTGTGAATTTTACCGGCGGCTCCAGCGTTCAGTTCTCTTCAGCGACGTTTCTCCCATATCTCGACCGCTCTACGGGCACACTCCATTATGGAGTATCGTGTCGTGGCTGTGATTGTGCATATCAGACTGCCATGAATGATCCTGACGTCTCATACGTCGAGCGCATGGCGTTGTTTAGGCGCAGAGACCTAACTTACTCTCTTGACGGGTTTCTCTTCCATCTGGAGACGTGTTCAGAAGGAAAGACCTTATGGTCGAGATCAGATGCATAAAGCCAAGACTTACGGAGCTTCATAGGCCACTTTGCGACCTCCCCGCCACCTAAACTGCGATTCCAGCTGGTCTTCGTGTTTCGCTTGTGCAGGGATTGGACCTGAGAATCGGATTAGTTTGACCGAGGGGGTCCGAGGGACGGTTAGTTGCTAATGGATTAAATCCAAGGTACGAAAGCGCTCAATCCAGTACTTGCAACCCGAACTCCAGCTCTGTGAGGCGGAAGAGGGTATTTCATATTGCTGCTATAGAAGCAATAACATAAGAGGCGGTGATTGCCTGAAAAGGAACATTACCGGAATAACTGCTGGCCTCTCACAGAAGCTATGACTGCCCATGTAAAGCGTTACTGGAAACGGGGCCCTCCGAAACCGAAAAAGCCTCCTTCGGCCTCTACCTCGCGTGGCGTTCCAATGACATGTATTCTCTCTGAGAAGGTGAACTGAAAGCTTCAAAGACACCCATCTGTTGATAATCGTAACCCTTCCTTTATCGAAGAGGGCATCTGTCTATCTAATTGCAATTGTCCTCGTTCCAGGAGTCTTTTTTTGGCGACACCGTGACGTTTCTTACCTGCCAATGCCATGCAGCGCAAGCATCGACATATCATGGGGCCGGCATTTAATAACAAGCTGTATCTGACGCGCTTACTTACAAAAGATGGCGTGATACTTTGCCCTCTCCCTTGTCCCCCACCAAACGACACCCAGTCGCCTCTCTCACCCAACCGTAACTACTGCTCACGAGTCAGTCCTTTAGTGACGGTCTTAACATCCAGGTCACAGACGACATGATATGATTGGCTGGACTTCCAGACATCTTCATGACCTTTGAATGATGTCTGCTGAGTAGGCACAGGCATCCGATTAATCTTGGTATGGTAACTTAACCTCCGCTCTGCCCTCTTAGAACTTATCTTATTTCTGCACCTTGTACTCTTCTTCGAAGCTGCGAGGCCGTTTCCTAGTCCCTTCTCCCCTGTGCTTTGACTTACCTGTGTTCCAGCTATATCAGACGATCAGATCGAGCGTTCTGCTGCGAACATCCCGGTAGAGCTTCCGTCCCGCGACACCATCGTCCAACTCTGCGCCGTCGCTAGTTGCGGCCAGAACGACGTCTGCATCGAGGTCGCAAGCAGCCCTTGATTTTGGGTAAAGTACGGCGGCGGTATCATCCCGGGTGAGGCCTGCACACAGAACCAGAATGCCCAGATTGTGGACGGCAACCCTGCGAGCGTCGTGGTTGCGCGGGCAGTGTCGCTGCATCGTCATGTAGTACGTCAAAGGCAGGACAGTCGCGAGCCGCCAGTCGAACACGGGCAAATACGCAGAGGACGACATGGCAGTCATTGCTGCAGCCGTTAAGCAGCTCACTAGCATCCGAGTGCCTGCGGACACCGCCCATCGGCCATGACTTCTTTCTTGCATGCAAGTAGACGTGCGAATACCCTATAGTTGAGCATCTCTAGGATTAGATAAACAGGGTATGCTTTCCGCTTACTTTTAATACCTCGCATTGACACTCCTATTATCGACAGCACGGGAAAGGTCTTTGCTATTGACTTTTGCGGTACGGGTTATATGTTATTTAGCTAATAGCGTCGCTATAGAAAGTCTTTGCATAACTAGTAGTACGTTGTGTATCCGCGATCTCTTAACTTATATGTAATACGGGTAGCTATAGGCTTGCTGGCAATTAATAGCGACAATTCCTTATGTAAGTAGCCGTTGTCGATCCTATTTCGCTACGCAGCCAATCTCAATAAGTGTTAACACTAAGCCCTTATCTGGCCGTTAAGAGGGGGACCCTCGTTCCTTGAGGCTCTACCGGTCGCAGCGATGGGTAGATTTCGTTTGGGGTGTAGGGACATGCTCTATGTAACGCAATATGCTAGTTTAGCCATATTTGTCACGATCGAGTATGCTTCCGCCATGTAGCCTCCAACGACGCGCTATATCTAGTCATCATAGGTGTGTATCCTCAGTGACATCTATTTCTTTTGTTCATCAAGCTTCAAGGCATCGGCATATTCATCTGCACATATCTCTATATGTATGTCTGGGTTTATACTGCCGAGGTCAATGCAAAGCGTATCAGGGAACGGTATTTGCGAGCAGTTGTACGTCAGGACATCCCATTTTTTGACAAAGTTGGAGCAGGAGAGGTTGCTACCCGAATTCAGACCGACGCCCGTGAGCTTACCCTTTCTCTTTACGACTTTTCTGAATGCTTTCCAGACTTAGTACAGCAGGGGATGTCAGAGAAGGTTTCGCTCGTGGTGTCCTTCTTGTCGGCCTTCGCTACCGGTTTCATATTGGTCTATATCCGGAGTTAGCGTCTCGCACTTGCTTTGACGTCTTTGCTACCTTGTATTGGTATCACTGGAGCGGCATGAACAAGGCCATATCCAAATATATGCAGTACGTTCATTTAGCATTGTGCTACATTATCCAACAGGCATAAACTTTCTGCTAGGCTTTCCTGAAGTACATTGCAGATGCTGGCAATATCGCCGAGGAAGTCGTCTCTACCGTTCGAACTGCGCAAGCCTTTGGCGCACAGCGAATTCTGTCGAGCTTGTACGATCAGCACGTTGCCAAGTCGAAGGTGGTCGACGTCAAGTCTACAATATGGCTCGGTGGAAGTCTTTCGGTCTTCTTTTTCTGCATCTACTCATCGTGTGCCTTGGGTGCATACAAAATCCTTCCTTTCACTTACTTTCTATTAGCCTTTTCATTCGGTACAACCCTTATTTTGTGCGGAGATGGTGCGTTCGCATCAGTGAAAAACTCTAAATATCATTATTAATATTTTGGTCCATAGCCAATGCTGGTACTGTCATCATCGTCTTCATGGCGATCCTAATTGGTTCTTTCTCGTTGGCATTGCTAGCACCCGAAATGCAAGGTATGTGCCATGCACCATGCATTCACTAAACATGTGTGCTTACCCGTGTCGATATAATCTAGCCATTACTCATGGACGAGGTGCAGCTGCGAAATTTTACGCTACAATCGACCGTGTACCAGACATAGATTCTGCCGACCTTAGTGGGGAAAAACCCGAAACCGTTTACGGTGAAGTTACGTTCGAAGACATTCACTTTAATTATCCTTCGCGTCCCGACATCGCCGTTGTCAAAGGGATCAACCTCACCTTCCGAGCTGGTAAAACCGCTGCTCTTGTCGGTGCCTCAGGATCCGGCAAGTCGACAGTAATTTCTCTGATCGAACGATTCTATGATCCCTTATCTGGTGTTGTCAAACTGGATGGACGGGAATTGAAGTTTCTCAATGTCCGATGGCTGCGTTGGCAGATCGGGCTCGTGTCGCAAGAGCCAACACTGTTTGCAACCACGATTAGAGGCAACGTTGAGCATGGGCTTATTGGAACCAAGTATGAGAACGCCTCCGAGGAGGAGAAGTTGGCGCTGATCAAGTAAGCCTGTGTCAAGTCCAACGCTGATGGCTTCATAACTAAGCTACCTCTGGGCTATGATACTATGGTTGGCGAACGAGGATTCCTGCTCAGTGGTGGTCAGAAGCAGCATGTCGCCATCGCGTCGGACCCACGCATTCTTCTTCTCGATGAGGCAACCAGTGCTCTGGACACTCAGAGTGAGGGAATCGTGCAGGACGCCCTCGACCAAGCCTCTGCTGGTAAGTCAAAAATGAATTCTGTCTATTTTCAATCGAGAATGAATTGCTTTCAGGACATACAACCTGTTGGTGCTTAGTTGTCTTCCGGATACACCGAGAGTGGCTCCTTTGTTTATTGACCCTGTTTATGACGCATCGATCGACGCACCTCTCTTTCCCTCAGTCCGTTTACACCACAATATGTCGAGACTGAGTCCTCTTACTTCTGGTTCGGATTCTTACACAACCCCGACAAGGGTGTCGACTGCCCGCTGCGACTGGGTATATACACACCGCCATTGTCGTCAGTGGAATGCGATTAGCGAGGGGCCGCGGCAACACGGGACTAATATGTAGTCGGTCCGTGACCCCAGAGCCCCTGATCGACCCCCAGCTAATCTATTCATTCCTAGCCGCCATTGTCCTCTCCTCTCCTGATTCAGACGCTCGACACGAGACAACCCACGCTTGGGATAGTGCAGAGAGCTCCAAGTCCTAACACCACTAAAAGGACACCTGTTTTCCCACACTGTTTTCCCTCACCAAACGCTACTTAACTCTGCTCACTCATATCACTCTTCTCAACTCATCTCCATTCCTCAAGTTTTTTGAACACAAGATCTATCACCAATGTATTTCCTTTTCGCTCTCTCACTGCCTTCCCGTACTGACATTTGTTTGCCCTTTTTTTCAGTAGACCCATCCAAGCTCGCCATTGCCTTCAAGCCCATGGGCGAGGACGCGGAGCTGCAGTCCCCCCTCTCTTTCACAGCCACCTCTTCATCCGGCGGGGGTATTTTTAGTGAGCTTTCGTCTGCCACCGAACATTTCACTATGTCCCCTACGCCCCGGTTCGTAGTGACCGAGGCTCTATCTAAGGTCTACTACAAGGGCTTGCCCTCCAATCCACCCCTCATCGCTACAACCAATCCCAGCCCCTTCGAGGATCTAACTGGCCCCGAGGCCTACTCTGTCGTCAAAGAGCTTAGGGAGCTGGGTGATCACCCCCTTGCTAGTGCTTGGGACCACGGTTTGGCCGACCGCCTTCGCAGTAGCCTGAACACAATGTGCGTGAACTGGACTAGTATCGACGCACTCTGAATGGTCAAAGAAGGACAGTCCTCCGGCCCAGCCATCGTCTGGATTGGCGTCAAGTTCGGGGCGCTCAGCTTCGAGAAGGGCAAGGACGTCGCCTTCCATTGCCAGGCGTTCATCAACTGCTACGGTCTCCGCGACTACCACGTCGAAATCAGGGAGTCTCGTGTTATGAGACAAGGGGGCAATAGGTTCTTTGATCCTGTCGCCTTCTCCGACCCTACTTTCACTGCTCGCGACCCATACACTGCGACACTCTGCATCCCGATCTCACCGAGAATAGGCCTTGGGCCGAGAGAACTGGCGGCTTCTACCTCAGCGCCGGTGGCGACAACAAGGACATCTATCTCGTCACTGCCCGGCACATTGTCCTCCCTGTCGACAGGGACAAGGACAGGGAATACCAGTGCAGGAACAACAGCAGGGCACATGAAAACATGATTGTCCTTGGCACCACCGGTTTCAACGAGAAGCTCGCCGCCATCGACGACAAGATTGGGGACGAAGGGCTCACGACATCGATTCTAGGGAAAGGATTGAGTTGGTTAAGGACAAGGATGACCGCGCATCCGTCATAGAGCGCGAGAAGGCAGAGAACGATTTGCAGAGGGCGGAGACGAGGATGAAAGCACTCGGGGACTTGCGCCGGGAGATTGCCACTCACTGGAGGCTGGAGGAGAAGCGTGTCTTCGGGGAGCTCGCCTGGGCCCCTCCCATCTTCTGCTCCACCGAACTCGGGGAGTTTATGCTGGACCTTGCCATCATTAAGATCGATGCCAGCAAACTTGACACCAACAATTAACATGGCAACACCATCAACATTGGCGATAAGTACACATGTGGAGAATCCATGGAGAAGGTCTATCTGCACTCTACCAGCTCCATGTCCTTCAAATTCCCTGATGACCATCTCATGACACTCTGAGGCCAGGTACTCATTGAAATAGTTGCGTGTGTATGATAAAATGTTGTTTGTCTTGCTGATGGTGGTCTCAGTACTGATGCTGTTTTTGAAGATGACCAAGCACAACTCATTGTTGGCATCATGCAAGGCCAGGTCCCCAAGACTGTCCTTGTGAATCCATCCATGCACAATGCCAACAATGAGTCATGCTTGATCATCTTCAAAAACAGCACCAATACTGGGACCACCATTGGCAAGGTGAACAATGTTTCATCATACACACACAGCTATTTTAATGAGTATCTGGAGTCAAGGGAGTGGCAGATCATCCCCTCTGACAAGAACTCAGGCCTGTTCTCCAGGAAAGGGGACTCTGGATCTTGCATCACTGACACCTTTGGTGGCATCCTCACTGGTGGTTCTGGCACCACTGATTCCTCTGACTTGACTTATGTCACCCCCATATCCTTCATCATGAAGGTACTCCATGCTACAAAGTTCTTCAAGTATGCCCACCTCAACCTGGTCCTCATCTAGGAGGGCACCCAAAATTTATTTATGACAGCAATTTGTGTGCATGTGCATCACTTGTTTGATTTCTGGTTGCTGTCTGACTATTGTCATAGCTTCTTTTCCTGCCTTCTGACAGTGACAACACAAGTTTTTGTGACTCAGGTGTACAGTGGAATAGGGAGTGCAGACCACTTGCCTGTGTTTCTTATACTGCAATATTTCCTTATGTTTCTATCAATGACAGCTTTTTCTGCTTTTACCCTTGAGTTATTATTTTGATATTCCTCTCTGTCATTTTTTTTGTATAGGTTGACCATTATTGGACTGTTACATCCTTGCAACTTTCATGATTGATGATAGAGGCCATGGTAGATCATGAACTTGTTAATGACTAATTCGAAGTCCTGCCTAGACTAATGATCTTGTCCTCAACAATTTACTACCATGTAGACATCCAACACTCCACTGGAGAGACTCTTCAC
Source organism: Guyanagaster necrorhizus (assembly GCF_019112545.1). Taxonomy (NCBI): domain Eukaryota; kingdom Fungi; phylum Basidiomycota; class Agaricomycetes; order Agaricales; family Physalacriaceae; genus Guyanagaster; species Guyanagaster necrorhizus. The sequence goes on along the minus strand of NW_025064886.1, from coordinate 1,327,235 downwards.
CAATGACTGTGAACTGATGGTATTCTCGTTATTTCTGACCCTGCTTTGCATCTTTTTCATTTCCAGAATAGCACAATTTCGGCGCAATCTGAAGGTTGATCATTGCGTTTTTTTCTACGACACTTGGGGCCCTAGCGTGAGGAATACCAGGCAGCAAAGTAGATTCCAGGATTTTAGACCTATATTTCACCGTCTGAGGCTTCCTAGAGCATTTTTCCAAACGTCGTGGTGGAAACTTACATTGGGCGAGGTGATTTGATTGTAAGTTTCTATGTGGTATTCCTGACTGGAGATTAACGCGCTTCTAGTGTATAAGGCTGGCGAGAATGCGCCGATTGTCCCATGGCTATTCGGTGATCCGTACATCTACACTTTCAATCTGGATGTAGCATGACAAGTCGTGTCGGGCGGTCACAGAACAGATTTCCACAAGGGGGAGTTTGAGTTAGAGCATTTACAGTGAGTCAAATTGTCCTTCACGTCGATATTCATCCATATCAACAAACTCCAGGGAATGAACCTGTTCGCAGCCGATGGAGAGTAGACATTCTATACGCCGTATCCAGGCTGATCTAAGTGAAAGCAACACAAGAGCTACTTTGTCATTCAAGTTCATGCTGTCTGTCACGGCCGTACAAAGCGCCTGACCTCTAGTCACCGCCTGTCGTTGCTCCAATGGGTTTCTTAGCATATTCGCCGACTTTGGTTTGGCCTAATTCGTATCCGCAGCGCCTCTCTGAAGCATCCCTCGTTCGGCGATTTTTAGATCTTGAATCAACGATCTGAAGGACAATCTAAATGTACGCCATAATGGTCGTTCTTTGCTCGCTAATATGAAGCTATTCTGCGTCACCAAGACCAGGTGCAATTACAGTTTGTGAAAGCGCCATACTTTACAAGTAACTATCTCCCTTATTTAAGGTAAGGGAAGCAAATGGTAAAAAATACAGTGAACAGCATATCGGAAAATGTAGCACGAGCACCAAGGTGAGATCCGAGAAAGAGTAATTGGTAAAAGAAAAAGATCCCGCTTTAGGGATCATCAAAGCCAACACCATGACCACCGTAATTCTTCAAGGGATTCTTCCTCAATGCCTCCGCCTCAGCTGAAGTCGAAGCCGGCGTCTTGATTTGCATAACGGACTCGGCGGCAACTGCAGGCGAAGTCAGGGATACATCCTAGAAAGAACACGGTAATATTAGCGCGCACACATTATTAACAGATCATCAACAAACCTCATCTCTAAAAGGTGTAAACTTGGGCGTCGGTGGAATCTCTTCTTCACCTTCTTTTGGCTCGTCAACAAAGGGTACCGTACGGCTCTGCGAAGCGTGCCGCCCCTTCGATACATTTGTAGCCACATTCTCGGCAGGGTCTATGAACGGAACGATACGAGAACCCGACGAAGATACTGTTCTTTTGGACTGCTTAATAGTCGAGCCCACCATCTTCTTGCTCTGTGGAATATTCTCTTTGATCCTTGTTTTACGTGTACCAACGTCTGGCCATGCATTCTGTTCTATCAACGATGGGCGAGCTTCTGAGCCTGTTGGGTCTGCGAAGACCTGGAGAGGGACGTTGGAGGCGGAAGCATTGGTCGAACGTGTCTGAGCCATGGGCCGGGCGATGACGGGTACTGTACGGTCCACAGTCGTAGCCAGGGCTGGCCGGCGTGGCGGTAATGAAGAAGTCGTGTCGGGGGTTACAATGGGTGACGTGCACATCATTCGTTTTTCGAAATCAGCATGTCTGGCCTTCAGGTGATCCAATGGCGAAGCTCGTCTCGCAATCCCCAGTCTATAAATTTCGTCTGCTTCTTTCCTCCTATGACACGACATGAGTAAGCACAAAAATGAAGTATTGGATATACGACGCACCTTCCATCGCGCTCCAATACCGCAGCATACTCTTCGTACAGTAAAGAAAAATAGATTCCAATATCGTTTGCGATCAGAAAACGATAAATGATGGTGGGTCTCTCGACGTAGCTAGCATAAAGCAGCCACAGCTTGAGATAGCGCATTTCGCCCCTCCATCTCCCATCCCTGTTGTCCTTGAGAACTCTCGTCGCCTCTTCTAGAAGCTCTAGAAGGCCAGATTCCGCACTATGGCCTTGGGGGTAGTTCTCAACTGTCCAATAAACCAATCTGCAATAGGCCTCCAAGGGGTCGTCATCTTCGTCTTCCATAGCAATTTCGACATTGATCCGGAGTCTGTTCTTTGTCGCCGAGAGCTTCGATTCTCTGTGTGTATGTGGGGTGGACAATATCGACGACAGTGCTGTTACTCGGCGGCCGGTAGCAAAAGGCTGAACGTTCTCCTTAGCGGCCTCAAGTAGGTCGCAGTCTACAATCGCAGGTCCTTGTCCTTGCAGTAGTTCTTCGTGGGCTGACATTGAAGGACGAACCCTTAGATGAGCGAGCGCTTGAAAGAACGACAGTGGCGAGCAAAAGAAGAAAGAATTTGAAATTTGGGCCAACATGCATCACATGGTCGTGAAGAAAGCCCCTATTTTAATTTCGTATTCGCTATTCGCGTGGCAGTGGGAAGTTCTACGATACTAGCAGCATCATGATCATTCTTTATGAAACAAACAGACCCTTGGCTGCCCTTTCCGTGAAAGAGACATGAGAATCTTCCCATGATATTCTCTTCACGCACCGAAATTTCCCAGTCCATTTCCCACCTTGGCAAACGAATGTGAGAGTTCGCATACAGGTATGCAAAAGGCCGGAAATAAAACATGACAATGCTTCACCGTATCCCATTCTGACCATGCGCCATACTCCCTCCCAAATAGCCTCTTCGCAGAAAGTCCGAGACATCAGCATAAGCCCCGATGGCGAACGCGTTCTCTACCAAGTTCAGCAGTTCTATAAATCAGCTGATCGCGTCCAAGCTGAACTATGGCTCGCACGGACAGACGTCACTGACAGCGCCCGGAAACTGACGAATGGCGATTTTCACGACCGCGCAGGCGTATTTCATCCATTCGACTCCAACATGATTATTTTTCTCTCCGACCGATTTAGTCCGGGGAAGGGAGGAAGCCTCTACTCTTTGAGGCTAACTGAAGACGAAGAGCCAATGCATTTGATGGTAGAACCCGTGAGGAAGGGTGTACAGCAGTTCCAGGTGTCGCCTGACGGGACATATATAGCTTTCACGTCTACAAATGACGGGCCCGCTCGAGAGGATAGAGATGATGCAAGGCGGATTGGGGATAAGCGGGGGTTATCGCGCCTTTTTCTGCTCAATCTGATCACAGGAGAAGTATCATCCATGAACCACATACGAAAGGATCGACATGTCGAAAGCTTCACGTGGAGTCCAGACAGCAAGGAATTACTTCATAGGTTACGGGAGGACAGAGGGCTGGAGGCAGCCGAACGGGAGGTGTTGCTGGAAAAGGTATCCGTTGCTTCTCAAGACGCGCCTGAAACAATTGACGCGTACCCCCGCTCGCCCTCTGGACCAAATATTTGGCTCAGTTCAGGCCACATCCTGGCCCTGCAAAGCTATGAGGTAGCCAATATCCTTGATGCGCGAACACTGTACATTCGTCAAGGGGCGGATCAGAGGGCATCGGTGCGGAAGTTGTATGGTGCGACAGAGGATGCCATCCGGATCGTCGATATGACAAATCACAGCGATGATACCAGTAACGGGATGATAGCTGTCGAAGTATCTTCTGACACTGACACACGAATTGACGGGATTTCATTTTCTTCATCCAACGGTGACGAGAATAAGGTGGTAGATGTTCGTCAGCTTTTCCAAACGCAGGATGAAGCCATATGGTTTGGGGCATGGGACGCCAAAAGAATACGCAATCGGACAGGTGTCTCGTACGTGTTTGCCGCGGTGCTGAGCTCTGGCATACGGCACGAGGCGCCAAATGTGTGGTCTGTTCGCGTCGATGACGAGAAAGGGTGCTGCACGGGCAGAAGGAAGCAGTTATCATCCCATTTGCAGTGGCTTACTGATGCACCGCAGATAAAGACTGAGGTCATTCGATGGAAAAGCAGAGACGGCGTGGAACTCAGTGGCTTGGTAAGATATCCCCCAGGCATTGACCAAAGGAGCGCTTGTGCCCTGCCAACTATCTTGTTCCTCCATGGAGGGCCATACCGGTGGGCATTATTCTTGTTTTCGACATCTCGCTGATGATGAGCCTAATTTAGCCGGGACGTCCCAGGTTAGTAGATATTACGAGAAGAGCTGTAGAACGGCTCACTGATAAACAAGTAGATTATATGCCCTATTTCTGCAATTGGCGGGAGATGCTCGCGTCCGCCGGATATCTTGTAATCTCGCCTAATTACCGAGGAAGTGAGGGAGAATGGACGCCGCTACACTTCCACGACTGATCGCCGTATTCAAGGTCAAGGAAAAGGCCATAGTTTTGCTCATGCCGCTTCTTGTGGTATCGGTACCTTTGATTGGCCCGATTGCGAGAGCATGGTCGATGAGATAGTCACCCGCGGCCTTGCTAATCCAGATAGGCTAGCCGTAGCAGGATGGAGTCACGGTAAACGTTTCTTGCTCTGCAATACATCCCGGTAATTAAATTCCAAAAGGAGGGTCATTGACAGCGTGGGGGGTGACCCAAACGAAGACTATGTTCAAAGCAGCTGTTGTGGGGGCTGGCGTTTCCAACTGGGAAAGCATGGTAATGGAAGCTGCTTCGCCAGAGCTAGAGGTATGTTGTCCAAAGAAATATTCAGAAACGACATCCATGGATCTCTTCAGGGAGCGCTTGGGGGCATTTCGCCTTGGGAAGGGCGACTGAACGGGACTTCCAGGAAGGAGAGTCCTATACAACAAGTAAGCGGAGTAACCACGGCAGTTTTGATTTTACATGGCGAAAAAGACGAGCGCGTTCCGCTCGGCCAAGGCATCGGACTATACAGAAGTTTGAAGAGGACCGAAGGTCCCTGTAAAGATCGAGTTGAGATGATAGTGTACCCGAGAGAACCGCATGGGTAAGTAGTCATAAAACATCTTCACGCAACGAAAACTGACGTCCTTAGGTTCGTCGAGAAAAAACACGCTGAAGATGTGATGCTCAGAGTATTGGAACATTTTCAGAGGTGGTTATAGTAAGATTTTTGGAGATAAATAAATAAAAAGTAATTCTGAAAAAACGATCACGTGCATTAAACGCGGGCCGGGGCGTCACGGGCGTAACGTCATCGTGTCTTCTGCACTCTTTGTTTCCGACCACCACGTCCTATTTTCTTGTTTGACGTCGATTGTTTCAACGACGCGGCCCTGCAACTGGCACAAAAACAGATATTGAATGGCTGGGGCCTTCAGTGGTCATATCATTGATTGTTACGAAAAATCTCTATCAAGCAACATGGTTACGCCGAACCCCAGTACGACGTCCGGATCTCTATCGTTTGACCCATCGATGCACGGCTCCTCCAGTGTTGCCTCTTCCTCATCTCACCCACCTTACGATCCTCCGATTCTTCAACAAAAACTGACTCAAAAGCTCGGTCCTGAATACATTTCCACTCGACCAGGTCCAGGTGGAGGGCCAAAGCTCACATATGCAGAGGGCTGGAAGATAATCAATCTTGCCAATGAGGTCTTCGGATTTGATGGGTGGAGCTCAAGTATCGTCACGATGAGCACCGAATTTATGGACTTCGACGAGACGACACGCAGGTACAGCATTGGTATCACGGCTATTGTACGGGTGACTTTGGTGACTAGCGGGTCATTTCATGAAGATATTGGATATGGAACGATAGAGAATACGAAGAGTAAAGGGCAGGGTCTGGATAAAGTGAGCTCTCCGTTCATGTTTCTTTTGCTCATCTCATGATCATCCAGTGCAAGAAAGAGGCTGTTACGGATGGTCTCAAGCGTGCTCTCAGAAATTTTGGAAATCTTTTGGGAAACTGCTTATATGACAAAGGATACACCCAAGAAGTCACTAAGATCAAAGTCCAGCCGGTACGCATGGTCTGTTCGTGACAACTGATACCATACATGCTAACAGAGTCGTAGCCTAAATTTGACAAATCACAGCTGCATCGAAGACCAGAATTTGCTGAATCACAACCACCGCCACCAAGTAATCCACCCCAACCACAGACGAATGCACCCGTACAACAACGCGCACCGACGCCTCAACAACAACCACAGCATGCACCAGCTCTACAACAAGCATGTATTCCCCCGCAACCGCAACGAACTTCTCTCCATCAACAACCACAACGGCCACCACAGAATGCCGCGGTGCCGCAACAGCATAGACCGCCCCAACCAGCATGTGCTACCTTTAAAGCCCCGGCTCCGAAACCTTATCCACAGATAAATATGCCTATAACGACACTGCACCAGCCGAATGACAATTCCTCCTCTGGCAAGGGGAACATCAATACTAATGCTGCGTCTTCGTCAACTTTATCAGCGATTGAGCCTGAGGGCGATGATTCATTCATGTTCGGTTCTGAAGATGACGCATTTCTCGCCACAGTGGATCTTGGTGAAGGAGATATGGGAAGGCCCATCTTGTGTGAGGGTGAAGAGTTCGACGACGAGAGCATAAGAGACAACGTGCGATTCGAGGATGTGGATCGTAGTGTAGTTGGGGAGCTGTTTAATGGTGGAAGAGAGGACAAACCAACAGTGCTAGCATCTGCACGCAGTGGAGCACAGCATCAACAACAGAAGCAGAACCGACTGGCCGCTATCAAAGCTGAAATCGAAGGCCATTCCGCAGAGCGAAGTGTCCTGGGAGAGCGAGCTACAATACCACCCTCCAATCCTAAGCTTATTATACCGCGGACATCTGTAGAACGACAGCAGCAAAATCAGAATCGAGTTGCGCTCATCAACTCCTATCAACAGCACCCGACAGCGCAGCAAAGCGTTCATAATCCACAAAGACGACCTGACACTCCGACGGGTGGGTTTCGGTTTCCGACGGGGACGATAGTATGTTCATCCAATTTTCCGGCATGTAAGCATCGCTAACACTGCCTCCTAGAATCCTCTTGGACTTCCAATACATAGTGGTGTGAAGCGAAACGCCGATGGGGCTCCGTGAGTGCCTCTCTGCTGTTCTTGCTGACTCAGATATAACGTTTTCTCAGAAGGAAACCTGGCCCGGGGATGGGTTTGAGCAACACTTCGAGTACGAGGACACCCCTAGGCACATTATCATTGGAGCCAGACGGAAAGAGGATAAAGCGGTAGCCACTATTGGTCCGATGACTTTCTCATGTACGACTATCACCGTCCACGTCCAGAATTAGCACGAATATCTATCGGATTCGCTTGTGGATTGTCGATACCTTCATAAGTGGTGTTAAGAGGTACATAACTCACTCGGACAACTGTTACGCAAGTATTCTTTCTGGAAAGACGCTACACCATCTGCTGGGAACTATATACATGCCAACATCTCCACTGTCAGGCTCTGCCTTCTTAGTAGTACGGGACCGGTCTATTCTCCTTGGCCCAAAGCAACGCAATCTCGGTGTTATTCACTGCATGAGGAGGTATGATTCCATTCTCCCTCCACAGTTGTGGCTTATGACTGGATAAGCATGGACGCGCCAATCTGAAAGCGGAGGACTTACGTCGGAATCGATTACTTCAACTTCCCAGTCAACGCCGCGGGCTTTGGTAAATGGCGCTATCGTCTGCTCGTACGCGTTCATGAATCTGGCCTTGTCTTCATCACTATGTGCGTATCCAGACATTATCAACAAGTCAGTATGTCAAAGTCAATAAACACATACGTCGCGAACTGTTTCGCAAGGTGATGGACTACTACGCGGACAAAATTGTCTGTTGCCTTTCCACCGACGAAATAACCTTGTCTGGGAACCTCGACAAAGAGAACTACGACGTAGAACTCGGGGAGACCAGTTCTGGTGTATTGGTTCGTGATAGCTTTGGACAGAGTCTGCTTGTCCTCGTCCGAGTAAAGGTTAGGGGGGACATAAAATCGATGAAGAGGCATGGTTGCTTCTGAATTGGAGCATCGGTTGCGTTTTTCCTTCTTTTTAAATGTCTCACATACTCCAATGCAATTGAGCATGGCTTAGGAATCCGACCGAAGTATGACTGTGCCGGACGGCCTATTTTGTAAGAGGAATGTAATCGATCGGAGTGCCTGCCCGAGTCATTCTCGATGCCTATAAAGTAGCAGCGCCACTGATTTCAAAGTTACAGACATGTATTCATCTATGGCTTCAGAAAGGATTCTGGTATGCGATCCTTTATAATGTCCTTGATGTCGCGCTCACCGTAGCAGGTCACTGGCGCAACAGGTTTTTTGGGCAGCCATGTTGTTGTCAAAGCCCTTGAGAGTGGGTACTCAGTTCGGGGGTTAGTTCCGAGTTCGTTCCTGAACGGCTATCGTGCTAACCGGGGCCTTGCAGGACCGTGAGATCGCCGTCCAAGGCCCAAGAAGTCCTCACTTGCTGGTCATCCTATGGTAATAGATTCGATACGGCAGTGGTGCCAGATTTGATGAATGGAGATTACTCCGAGGCTTTGAAAGGTGCCTCCCATTTTCAGGTTATACATTGACTGTGGGGTCTTACTTCGCCCAAGGTATAAGTGCCGTTATTCACGTGGCATCGCCTTTCATCCGGAGTGTAGACGATCCTAAAAAGGACCTTCTTGATCCCGCGAGGCAGGGGACGCTCAAGGTTCTGGAAGCATGTCTCAAGCATGGTGTCCGACGCGTTATTGTAACAGGAAGCATCGCTGCAGTCATTGACCCAACCAAGGGTGGTAAGCTGCCTGTATCGGTTTACCGTCGATCTGTATAACCTTCTGATTCAGGTCTTTGGCGTGAATATACCTGTACTGCAGAGGACTGGTATGGCGCAGCAGTTCTGTCAAGGTAACAATATAGACTTACTGAGACACCAGGAACCCTCTAACCTACGAGCTGGCTGTTTCTGGCGCGCTTCCTGGAGTGGGTGTTTACGCTGTTTCCAAGAAGATCGCCGAAGAGGCCGCCTTTGAATTCGACCGCGAGCATCCCGAGATGCGCATTACCGTAATGAGTCGTACGCACGTCCCTACACTATCTCCACTGCCGCTCCATTCATTCTCCATTTAGCTACCATGATATATGGTCCCCTTGTCCTACCTGCTGACCTGTCGGCCTTGAATACCTCATCCCAGGATATATACAATCTCATCAGCGGCAAACTGGAGGAGACAGGGTTACCTGCATACACTGACGTGAGAGATGTTGCCGCGCTCCACGTCAAAGCTCTGAAGGTCGATTCGGTCATCGGGAAAAGGGTACTTGTCAATGGTGGCATGTACACATTTTATGAGGTATAGTATTGGTTCATCCGGAGGTCCGCCGGCTAATGTGTCACTTAGGCGGTGAATATCCTAAGGGAGAAACGGCCGAATTTTGCTCACCGCTTACCATCGTTAGATGTTGTTGAAAAAGTTAGGGACCCGACGGCCAAAATCGACGTTTCTATCGCAGAGACTGAGCTTGGAATCAAGTGGATCTCATTCGAACAGTGTCTTCTTGATACTATCGACGGGTTCGTCAAGATGGAAACGGCCCAAAAGATCTAGTAAAATCATGTACAGTATTTCAAGTCGTGTCTACCACGTTTTTTGGCGTCAGGGCTGCGACTGCTCATCTACATATTAACAACGGTAGAAGTCTTTTGACATGATACTTTACATATTTTGCCTTTCCAACACGATCATCTCTGTTAGGTAGATATATATATATATTGCTGCAATGACTGTACTAGTCGGATTCATTTTTCAGGAAGTCGATACAAAAGAACGGTCTTTCCGCTGCAGGTCGGAGCATCAATGGTGTGACAGATACAGCACCTTCTCCTGTTGAAAGTTTCTATTGTGCAGTTCTCAAACTCCTTGTTGTGGAGGGCTGATAGCGGAAGAGGCTGAAGATCTGAAAGGCGCATAAGGGGGGGAAGATTTTTGGGAAGAATGAGGCTTGAATGATATAGGAAGTCTGGTTTCGGAGTGAAGCCACTGGTCAGGGATGATGGAGATGTAATAGTTGGGAGGCACGGGCTCAAATATGGGAACCGTTAACGTGACGTTGTGTTCATCTTCAGCGTAGCGTTGGCGGAGAACAAAGGTATCATGAAAGAGAATGACCTCTCCATCGACATCTTCTACCATGATCAAAAAACTTTCGGCACCGCCATCAATCTTCTCGTCCCACGGAAACAGGAATGATCGAAAGATCGATCGATACGCAGCAAGGAGCGAGTGATAGGTTGAACTTGAGCTTGAAGCCTGGCGATAATATCAGAACTCCTACTCATGATAAAGAAGGTGATTGACATACTGAAGCTTAGGGAAGCTATGAACGAGTCGATGTACTCGTTTTCCAGCATTGATAATTCACTTCCATGGATACAGTACAATTGCACAATTACGGAGATCCATCAACAGTCCGATTCCTCATTTTCCGTAACCTGTCAAGCCATTTAGCTTATCAAATGAATCATCAGAAACCGTGAAACCCAAAGCCATGAAAACACACCGATTTATTTATCATTCTCCACCAACCACTTTTGGTATTCCTCAGTGACATCCGTTCTGTGTGAATGCTTCGGTGACCATCAGAGCACGGAGTTAGGGAGGATCGCGTCGCCATACTATGTGACCACTAGTATCTGAGGCGAAGAAAGTCCAAGTCGACTCTGGAGCTATTCCGTGTATTCGCGTTATTCAAAGAGTTCAAGCTCTTACCTGTATGTTCAATCAGTCCGTCGTATTATTCAAAGAGTTTTTGAAACGGCAAGGTGGCGGTTAATATGTACGAGAGTTACGTCGCTATAATACTCTGCATCCGGATGGATATCTCAAACATAATTACTTGCGAGTGTCCACGGCGAAGGAAGATGTCGGCGGGGACAGGTAGAAGAACCAGGGGATAGCGATTGAAATGATCAAGGTCCTGTACGATTCAGACGTCAATATTACAAGAATGTATACGTTTGCAATAGTGGGGAGTTCAAGGAGGGCGAAATCGGTAGAATAGCATGGCAGCGCGAAGAAAGCATTAGAACGGGGAAAGACCCGACCCTGTAGTACATCTGTCTAGCAGCCAAGTTTGTATTAGCCCACGATGCCGCACGAAAGAACTCGAAGGTACTAACCTAAATCCTTCCCTTCAATGGAAAGACATCGCCGACACATGGACGATATCTACAAAATTGGCATGACGAGTCCCTCCCGATGTCGATGGTGGTTGTCCGTATCCACCATCTTCAGTCGGAATCCAGTTGAGCGTCACTCCATTGACCGAATTTTGTAGATGAGGTCGCCAAACCTCGTAACAAGTCAATACCCTCTGTCCAGTCTGCTCGTTCATCTCATAGTGCATGCCCGGCACTGCGGCGATGATACCCTTTACAGCCTCTAGTTCACCAGACATTTGAGTGAGTAGAGCGTGGAGATTGGTCTCTCTATGGAGGGCATCGGCGAGACTTTTCTCTGTGACTCGGTGGTGCTGCAGCGAGAGCTGTTCTAGCTCGGTATACCGACGCTGCAGGTCTAAGAATTGATTATGTGCTTCCGCGATAGCCCGGGCCTTTTCGGATTGAAAAAGAGACATCATTTGCTCAGCACCGCGGGGAATGGAGAGAGACAATGGATGCAGTGGTGGTTGAGAGTCTTGGGACATTGTACGAGATAATCGAAAAGGAAAGGAGAAAGAAAGATTGGACTTGGTTCGCATCAACACCCGGTTCCCAGTACCACGAATGCAAATTAAAAAGTAGCTGCCAGTCAATGGAAGAAGGTATGTATTCTCGAGTCAATGCTTAAGTGTCCAATCTGGTTTTACTATCTACCACAAAACTAATCATGCCAGAGTCCGCGACATAAAGTACAGTAATTTTCTAGTCCGCGTTCAAAAAGAGTGTAAAATCTATCTCCGGTCTCTCCTTACTCGACAGTGACTGATTTTGCCCTGAACATTGCACGATTAGAAGCGATAGGTCCAATATTGGTGGAGACTTACAAGTTCCTGGGGAAATCAACATCACATCCGTTCTTCACAGCCAGGTGGTAACTGAGCAACTGGAGGGGAATGATATTTAACAGTCCCTGTAGACAATCAGTGGTCTTCGGGACACGGATCGTCTTGGCACCCTTGGGGATACCATCGTCGTCTTCTGTGCAAAGAACGATGGGCTGGGCCTTCCGGGCCGTTATCTGTGCGAATGCAGACTGAACCTTGGGATAGAGGGAGTCTTGTGTCATTATGATGATGACGGGCATGTTCTCGTCAATCAGAGCCAGGGGGCCATGCTTGAGCTCTCCAGCAAGTATACCTAGGGCAAGAGTTCGTTAATCAGTGTTGCCATCATTCGGCCCATCATGACGTACCCTCAGAGTGCATATAACTGATTTCCTTGATTTTGAGGGCACCCTCAAGACATGTGGCGTATCTGAAAAGAGACCGAATAAAAATACCGAAAAAAAGACAGGAATAAGTTACGACATACTGGTATCCTCTACCCATGATCAACAAACTCTTGTTGTCGGCAACCGTGCTGGCCAGCTGTTGAAGCTGGGAGTCTAGTTCCAGTACACGCTTGATCTGGGAAGGCATGGCATGGAGACCGTCAATGATCCGGTTGCGACGTTCTGTGAAAGAGATACGATCTTCCGAAAGTTGGAGAGCCATCATCAGCAAAGCGATGTATTGAGACGTATACGCCTAGTAGATGTCAATCAGCAAGAATACCTAAGGGAATGAGCGAAACCTACTTTTGTGGAAGCAACGCCGACTTCAGGACCGGCATTAATGTGAACACCACAGTGGGTCTCCCGAGAGATGGTGGAACCGACAGTGTTAACAACACCGACGCAGAGCGCCCCACGTTCCGTACAGTACCGCAACGCCAAGATCGTGTCCGCAGTCTCGCCACTTTGACTCAAGAAGATACAAATGTCATCTCTGAAGATAGGCGTCTTGCGATCCAAAAAGTCACTAGCTAACTCGACACTGACGGGGATCTCAGTCAACTCTTCGAATATGGCGCGAGTAGCGAGGCAGGAATGATAGCTGGTGCCACAAGCGATGAAGACGATTCTACGGCCACGACGTATGATGGGCAGATACTCGCGTAAACCACCGAGTGTAATCTTGTTACTGTCAAAGTTGACACGCCCACGCATGGTGTTGACTACAGACTCTGGCTGCTCATATATTTCCTTCTGCATGAAGGTGTCAAATTTGCCCTTCATGATGGCAGCGATTTCGATCTCGAGCGTTTCGATGCTTCGGGTGGAAGCGATCTGACCAGGGGTCTGGTTGGCATCCTCCTTGCGGCGGAGACGGTGAATGTGGAGTTCTCCTTCAGCGATGTGGGCGATGTCGTCATCTTCGAGGTAGAGAACGCGTTTGGTGTGCTCAACAACAGCAGCGGCATCAGAAGCGATGAAAAATTCGATGGGTTGAGGAAGGCCATCTTCCGACATGAAGCCACGGGACTGTCGGCTAAGGGCGGCAGGTTTGGCAGTGGGAGGTGCGAGGGAAGAGGTGCTGGAGGTGGGCGAGGTAGCTTGGACTAGACATGGATGAACAAAAGACGCAAAAACCATGAGACACGGTACTCACGAATGGAGGCTTGACTAGGGTCCCGTGCGAACTCAACATCAACGAAGTCGACCTTGAGCTTCCTGTCGGTCTTAACACCGATGAGAAGAGGGGAACCACGGCGGGCCGTCACGACCTCGTTGGGGAAGTGTGTCGACTTGAAAACGAATGCAAAGGAGCCCTCAAGCTCCATCAATACCAACTTGACAAGATCGGTGAAAGAGAGGCGCTTAGACGCCGAATCATAAACATACTTCAGGAGCTTGGCAACAGCTTCCGTGTCGGTCTCGGTCTCGAATTCGTAGCCACGCTTTTGGAGGACAGCGCGAAGCTCGCCGCTGTTGGTGACGATGCCGTTGTGAACGACAATGAAATCGGCCTTCTCATCGGAGCGGATGGGATGGCAGTTGACACGCGAAGGAGGTCCGTGCGTTGCCCACCGAGTGTGTGCGATGGAGACTTGAGAATCAAAGGTTTTGTTGTAATCCATGACGGTTCCGGCAATCTGTTTTCGGAGACCAGCTACTTTTCCAACCTCCTTGAAGAAAACGACCTCGCCAGGCTTGTCACCATCAATGCCCAGCCCAGCTGAGTCATAGCCTCGGTACTCCTGGCGGGCGAGACCACCACAAAGGATCTCAAGGACCTCTTGACGACGCTGTTGATGAAAATAGTGTCAGCATGGAAGATCACGACCATCAGCCCCAGCCCGGCACCAAATGCTGCTGGAAGTACGTGTCCTCAGCAAGACGGGGGTAAACCCGTCATCAGCATCATTTAGAGATGATTGTGTACCATCACGAGCAAAGAAGCAAACAAGACTCGCCTTTTCCTTCAAGAAGTTGCAGTAGGCGAATATTCCACACATCGTCAATTAAAGGGTGATATAAAGAGATTGAACTGGTGATGAGGCGGATCGTCAGCATCATACTGAAGTTCCCGTATACACTAACTAACCAGAAAAAGGCGGTCGTTGAGAGTTGGCAGATCGTTGCGAGATGGAAGTTGGGAGAAGAGAATGGTTGAAACGCGCTCTTTATTGGGTTCCTTTATAGGTCAGCACTGGTAACGCCAGAATCGGCAAGCAAGGACAAATAGGACCATTCTTGTGCTTTGCACAGCTTTATTGGCAGTACCGCCACCCAGCGCGTCAAGCCTCACACAGCTGTGCTGTATGGACGTATATTGAAACCTTGCTTGTCGTTACTGATTTCCTATGATGCAACCGAATGCTGTGAAGCGCCCTGACGTAATTCTCGCTTCTTTGTACAGAAACCGACATTGCAAGTTTCATCAGTTCGCAGCCTTTCCCGGGGGAACAATTCACGCATCGGTCTCAATGGCCCTTTCATAAGGCGGGAGAGATCTTCCACCTGTCACAGCGGTACTTTAACACATCCGTATCAAATGTTCGTAAGGCGGGCTTCAGCGTATCATTGAGTTCGGGAAGCTTAGTCTCGAAGATAGGTAATAGAGCGACGAGGGTTCATTTCTTCCGGGGACCGTCATATCATGACGGCTTCGGCGTGTCTTGATTTATCCCCCCTGCTGTCTCTACAATGGTATGAGTCTGTGTATTAAGGTGGTGGCACGAACCTGTGGATCAATGTATACGAGCGTGGACGATCGAATTAATTAGCACTACGAATGGACAAAGACTGGAGGCTATGCGCCTACTCTCTCTGAAGATGCTCCACCTATAATACAAATTCAGGGATGCGAAGCGTCGGTCGTTTCCTTCACCCGGTTCTTTGCTTTCTATTAGGTGCTATCAACATCCTGCTGCGGTAATTTATATCGTATCGTCTGCTGTTCCTGATGAGGCACTAACAAAGACCCCTTTAAATACGGGGCTCAAGGCCAATTGCCTCTGTCCTTCGCACCTAAGGCCTGTTTGGGTGTAACCAACATGATGTACAGGTATGGGATGCATCATTAAACTTTACCTTCGCAGTCAATCTTGTTTCCCAGGATTACATCAGTCTATGAAATATATGTACTAATTACCTCTAAGGACAGAGCAGGACCACACTCTCCTCTTAAAGATGCTTGACAAGAACCCTAGCAGGGCTGCACCGACTGGGTGAGTCGTGACACTACACGCGAGCGACGTTAATCCACGCGTTGGACTCGAAGATATTTTGACCTATCGTCGTGGCCCCCCAACTTGGTCAGCTAGTCGAGTTATCCTCCAAGCTCCAGAGACCCTGCTTTGTGTATTGACTCATTTCTGCGGTACAAAGGAAGCAAGCCTATTGGTTGGTGTCGTTTAGGACGATCCAATCCGTCGTACCGTATGTCAACATCCTCCAGTCGTCGGTCAACGTGGACTGTGACATGCCCTCATTCCTCGACTTGTATTGAGTAAGTTTCGCCCTTCATATAAATTTGTGACGCGTACTCATTTACACCAAGAAAATCAAACAAGAGTCAAGTCAAACAAACGCAGAAATACGAAATGGTATGAGCTTCAATACAAATTTTCAAAGCCTCCCTCCCTTCGAAAGATTCAAAATGTAAGCCCGGTATCTAACAGTGATTTTCCCCGAGTCCTGGGACAACCCTCACGGTGAACCAGCTATATTCGCTCAACTCGGCAAGCACTCATTGCGTGGGGAGTAGGTACCATCATCTTATCCATATCTCACAGAATATAGACGTCCTAACATTGTATGCAACTGAATATGGCATCCGCGACTATCTCCTTACCAACGATGGAAACTACACTGTGAAGGGAGACAAGAAAGCACCGCTCAGCCCCATGCGTTCCTCAACCATGCAACGATAATGCGGACCTCAGCGGCTTTCCGGGTGTGTAATCCATTCACACGACTGACAACCATCATCGTCCAGATGTCATGTGTAGGTGTTCCATTCATGGGTGCAGCTCTGAAACCTGAATCGTTCCCATTCCCCTCGTAAATTTAGAAAAGATACCAGAGTAACTTTGGGTCCTGAGAACACCGGCCCGGAATTTCGTGCGACCTTTGCTGCAAGTTGTCCGTCACGCTGAAGACCTATCTCTATCCATGATGAACCCAAAGTTTTGGTCTACATCCTATTATTTCCTTTCTCTTTTCATCACGCTCTAATTTTCTGTCGATTACTAGAGTGATCCCAATACCTCGGTGTTCATGGTTTGACAAACGACCTTGTTTGTGCTTGGGCGTGAGCCGCGCTTACCCGGGGGTGATCATCTGCCACTGGTATGGAATTTGAACGCTGTAGAGTCACATTCGTGGAATCAGTCTTACTACAGATTTCATGTCGCCCAAAAAACTACAAGTTGATTTGGACAGTCAGGGGATGTTTACAGACACCGGAAAGTTTGTACTTCTGTACCGGCGCGTCGCTGACGTCGATTTCCGGACCGAAGAGTTTCTTACAAAGCACTACCTGAGCGCTGGAGTGATGGATAAACTTGCTGATAGGGAACGAAAACCCAAGTGAGCTGACCGAGCATGTGTGTCCATTCTCTTCCTTTCGAAAATAGACGGAAACGCCCTTGATATCCTTGCCGATGGAGAAAGTGCCGTATATTCGAACTCTTCGAATGACCTCGCAGCTGTATGGATCTGTCAACATCGCCCTGTGCTCATTAGCTCAAGTGGGTCTTCTGTATTCGTTGTGGAAGCGCGGTCTCCCTCTGTATTGTCCCAGGTCTTCGCATAGCTAGCGTCTATGTATTTGCTCCAGCTCAATATCCGTCTCTGAATCACTCTCGCCGAAAAGAATTGAAATCTGACAGGGGCATTCCGAGTTTTACATTGAAGATGACCTCCACGCTCTTTCATAACACCAATCCGAAAATCCGATGGTTACTATATGCCATGTTTCATGGCGCACTGAGTTCTATAGTCCAAGCCTTACTCTGTCGTTGTGCCTGGCACATAACTGACCGCCATTCGTCTGCCGCCCTGTCAAAAACCTAATTCTCCATCTGTGCTTCAAATCTCTCACAAAAATCGGCCGACAGCGGATATCTGCCGTGAAACCGAGCGTAAAACTCAATTCACCTGCGCCTCTGATGCACATTTGTTGAACGCTAGTACTGAAGCGTATACCCGTGATGGACGAGAGATATATTTAGCCACCATCATCTTGTTCCGAGAAGCATTCCCCCACATTCTCTTTGTTCTCAAGGTCATTCTTGATCTGATCGCAGCCGTTCCGTGTCAGCCCATTAATGCCCTTCAAGTCTTTTCAACAAGCGTCCTTCAACATTCCCAATTCCGAATGCTAACCAAATAAGTTGAACGCGGGAAAAGGCTGAAACCCAGAAGAGAGCGCGCAGGTGGCAGGCAGCCTGAGGGGATGGTTTGATTTGTCACATGGTTGATTCGTTCGTTCCATTTATCGAATGCGTGCCAGGTCGGTGGATGACTTCGAAATTTAGAGAGCTATTCCACATGGATGGTCATGAGACCTTGGGTACTTGAGATGTCGTAGTTTTTGCCTATAAAAGACTTGTCGTTACCAGTAAGGTTGTCCTTCTTCCTTCAGGTCCACGCACTTATCTTTATTTCTCTCTTTCCTCCATTGGATGTCTCCGCCAAGTGATCACGTCAAGGATGAAGAAACCAAATTGTCCGAAAAGCTAATCGAGAGCATTCCTGCTGCCGAGGATGAGATGAAGATTGTTTTACGGACCGAAGAACGGAGGCTCGTACGCAGGCTTGATGGACGTATCCTCCCGCTGGCTTGTCTTCTCTATCTGTTCGCGTGTATACCTTTTCTCCCAGGTCAAGTTAAACTTTTCTGAACTGCAATCATTTAGATCTCGACCGTTCAAATCTCGGAAATGCGCGTCTCCAGGGTCTCCCCCAGGATATCCTCAACGGCGACCCCACCGGCGTACTTTTTGACTGGATAACTTCGGCTTTCTATTTTTCATATGTGAGTATTTGTGACGATTGCTTCTTCCTTGAAGATTGATAGATGTATGCGTCAGATTATATGCCAAATCCCTGCTACAATTGTCTCCAAGCTTGTTCCACCGCATTACTGGCTTGCAGGAGCTGCTGTGGGATGGGGTTTGTCGTCCACCCTTATGGTGAGCGCAATTAATATCGGTATCAGCTCGGCTTGTCGGATGGTCATGATTGCCTAGTCGACAGCATTTAACTTCGGCGGCTTGTTCACTGCGAGGGTGTTTTTGGGGATCTTCGAAGCGGGTTTCGGGCCTGGTATACCGTTGTATTTCTGTGAGTTAACACTTGTTTTCCACGCAGAGTTGTGAGTTGACCTGTAATAAAGCGCTCTTCTACACCAGAGAAGAAATGGGTTTACGGGTTAGTCCGAATTTTATACAATAACCAATCCCAGACTCAATAGCACATAGATGGCTTACTGGTTTGGCTTCGCTGCTGTTTCTGGCGCTTTCGGGGGACTCATAGCCTTCGGAATATCAATGTCGAACGTCACGATCGCGCATTGGAGACTGTTGCTCATAGTAGAGGTATGCCACTCGCTATCTTTCCTTTGCATTTCCGTTAATTCTATTCAAATTACAGGGTGTCCCTACCATCATCCTTGGAATTATCAGTTTCTTTTCGCTTCCGAATCGGCCTGAAGTAACACATCTCTTCAATAGTAGGGAAAGGGAGCTCGCTATCGCCAGAATGAACAGAAGTGCAAGTGGAGATGTCGGGAACGTTGTTAACAAAGGTTCGATCTTACGCCGGGATCTCTAGTGTGGGTTTAACCACTGCTACAGCGCATATATGGATGGCTTTCCGTGACTGGAGGGTAAGGCACTGTGCTTTCCATGGAATGACAACGCTGAGTGTAAGAGGAAGATCTATACAGGTGGTGTCATCTATTTCGGTCTCAATTGTGCTTTGGCGTCGATTTCAGCCTTCTTACCGACTATTATCCAAACTTTCGGAAACAGTCAGTATATTTTTGTTCCGGGTGATTATAAGGCTGCTACTTGCTTTCTAGCCGCGGCCGTTGCACAACTCCTCACAGTACCTCCCTATGCTGTTTCTGCCGTCGTATTGACACTTTTCTCCTACGCATCCGACCGCCTCCAAACGAGGGGCTGTTTCATGGCCGTTGCATCTACCATCGGTGCCATTGGATACCTGTATTTTTTTTAACATCGTTTGGCACCTTTCACCTGTTAACAAGTTCTTCAGTTTACTTCTGACTGTATCCTCAAACAATCATGTAAGATACTTCGCCACATTCTGCATTACCAGCGGGACATATACTACCATTGGCCTCATTATTGCCTGGTGTAAGTTTCGTTTCTGTGTCGCTTCACTGATGCTGAAATGGTACGGTTAATGTAGTCGCGCACAATCTTGGTTCTGAAACGAAGAGGGCAACAGGTATTCCAATGTTTATGGCAATCGGACAATGTGGTAGCGTGCTGGGATCACATATCTTCCCCGAAACTGAGGGTCCCGAGTATACGTACGTCCACCTTACCTCCTCATTGATCTTTTCTCACCTATTGTCCTGGTACAGAAAAGGATTTGCAAGTAAGTTTTTTCCCTCATAAACGACATATAAATATTCATTATAATCAGTTTCGTGTGCGCTTGAATTCTTAGCTGCTATTTGTGCGATTATACTACACGTATGTCATTTTGGATCCAAACATGTGGTACTACCTGTTAACCGGCAACTTTCAGTTCTCGTACCGCCTTGAGAATAAACGGCGAAACATTTGTTACGGAATTCCGGACTACAACGTACGGGTCGACACTAGTGAGGTGGCTGACAAGGTTGGTTATCTCACCTCGAGCACCCAGATTTTTGTTCATTTGGCCCATTGAAGGCGCCGGATTTCAGATATGTTACCTAGAAAAGGGCTCGCTTGGTGTGGAAGTGTAGTTAATGACATTCTTTGATATATGTGAACTGTATAACATGACTTAGTTAAAAACGAAGAATTTACGATTCAAGCCATTACTAACAGTAGGCAAACAACCGTTTTCAGTGAGTCAACGTTTTATTCAGATCTGTAAGATTCTCTGGGTGGATGCTTTCGGATAGAAGCACTGTAACGGCCAACTAGGACACTATCTGTGTGTTTATTTCGCTACAACTGATTAAAGGTTTGTCCCGAAGTCACGAACTTGGTAAGCGTGAGAATGAAAATTCCAAACAAGGCTAGGATTACATCAGCAAGAAATTTCATGGTCCACTCAGACGCCTGACCAGTACTTACTCTTGTTGTCGCCACTGACAACGGCCAACATGTCTGGCGCACAAGGCAAAAAGCAAGATCTTTCTCAGTATAACTATGGTGCCATTTCATCGCTTGTTCTCACGGCGGACCGGTCTATACTCCCTCGTAGAGACCGAGAACCAGATGGTGCGCCTACTTCACTGGCTGGTCGCATAGATCCACGAGAAATGGGTTCCCGTGTCGTCCGGGAGACTCCCAAGGACGTAGACAAGAAGAAAAAGAAGGCAGCGGACCGTCAAGATCCTTCAGAAAAGGCTGTAGCTAAACGCAAGGCCGACACAGTTGGGTTTGGATATGCGGACATCATTGAAGCGACGCAGGATGTGGAGGGTCTGACGTACAGACCGCGGACTGCTGAAACGCGTGAGGTCTATGAACTCATCTTGTCTTCTGTTCACACCACTCTTGGTGACCAGGCTCAAGACATTGTTCGAAGCGCTGCCGACACGGTGCTAGAGTCGTTGAAGAATGAGGGTATGAAGGACTTTGACAAGAAGAAGGAGATAGAAGAGGTCATCGGACCTATAACCGGTGAACAGTTCTCTCAGCTCGTCACTCTGTCGAAGAAGATCACCGACTATGGCGCTGAGGACGAGACAATGTTGGATCCTGACATGGAGCGAAAGGATGCAGAGATTGATGATGAGGTCGGTGTCGCTGTAGTCTTCGATGAGGAGGAGCAAGAAGAAGAAGACGAGGAAGGGTTTGAAATCAGAGATGAGTCGGACGACGACGAGGAAGAAGACGGGGATGGTGATGCCGTGCCTCAGGAAGGGGGCGAAGTTGGCGAAGAGGCGCTGGTCATTGGCGGCGAATCGTCAAAGTCCGGAAAATCCAAGGCCGACAAGGACATCGTCTCCCCGCACTCCATTGACGGTTTCTGGGTGCAGAGACAGATCGCTGAAGTGTACTCAGACCCGGTCACCGCTGCCGACAAAGCTTCCTCGGTACTTTCTATTCTCGGCTCAGAGTCCAACCTTCGTGACTGTGAAAATCAACTCATGGAGCTTTTCGACTATCAGAGTTTTCATATCACGACAAAATTCCTCAAAAACCGCGACATCATTATCTGGTGTACCAAGCTCATGCGGAGTGACGCGGATGAGCGTGTCAACGTAGAAGTTGCTATGCGCGAAAAAGGTGTGGGCTGGATTCTTCGCGAACTAGCGGGGGATCGTCAGACGAAGGCGCGCCCATCAGATGCAATGGACGTCGATGAAACCAAGCCCGAGGTGCCCAAGACTGCCACATTGGCCCCTGGCACGACGGTCCAGCCAAAGCGAACTGTGGATCTGGAGAGCATGGCCTTCAGTCAGGGTGGTCACCTCATGTCCAACAAAAAGTGTAAACTCCCTGACGGCTCCTTCAAACGAGCCAAGAAAGGCTACGAAGAGATTCACGTCCCGGCTCCGAAGCAGAAACCTGTTGTTGAAGGCGACCTGGTTCCCATATCAGATATGCCACCTTGGACTCGAGAAGCGTTTACCGTTCCCAAACTTAACCGCGTTCAGAGCAAACTCTACCCTATTGCGTTTGGCACCGATGAGCCCATTCTACTTTGCGCGCCTACTGGTGCTGGAAAGGTTTGCCTCTCTATTGCATCCCGACTTCGTCACTGACTATTCTTTGATAAGACCAATGTTGCTATGCTTACGATTCTGAATGAGTTGTCTAAGTATCGTGACGAGGCTACCGGCACTTTCGACCTTGATGCATTCAAAATCATTTATGTTGCTCCCATGAAGGCATTGGTCCAAGAGATGGTTGGCAACTTCACCGCTAGGCTCAAAGTGTTTGGTATCAAAGTCGGTGAACTCACGGGCGACTCCCAAATGACGAAGCAACAGATTGCCGAGACGCAGATCATCGTCACCACTCCGGAGAAGTGGGACGTTGTGACGCGTAAAAGCACTGACACTAGTTATACGAATCTCGTTCGCCTCATCATCATCGATGAAATTCATCTGCTTCATGATGAACGTGGTCCGGTACTGGAAAGTATCATCGCACGAACGATCCGCCGCATGGAGCAAACTAACGAGTATGTGCGTCTTGTTGGGCTATCTGCCACACTCCCCAATTATCAAGATGTAGCCACTTTCCTTCGCGTAGATGAATCGAGGGGACTCTTCTACTTCGACGCATCGTACCGACCTTGCGGGCTGCAGCAACAGTTCATCGGAGTTACCGAAAAAAAGGCGATCAAGCGGTACCAAGTGACGAACGAAGTCTGCTACGAGAAAGTCCTGGACCAGGCTGGAAAGAATCAAACTCTAGTTTTTGTGCATTCGCGAAAAGAGACCGCGAAAACAGCGAAGTTCTTGAGGGATATGGCCGTGGAGAAGGAGACCATTACTCAGTTCGTCAAAGCCGATGGCGCTACGCGGGAAATTCTGACGGAAGAAGCCAACAACGTCAAGGATTCCAACCTTCGCGATCTCCTTCCTTTCGGTTTCGCTATCCATCACGCTGGTATGTCACGAGATGATCGTTCCCTGGTGGAGGAACTGTTTGCGGACGGCTCTGTTCAGGTTCTCGTGTGTACTGCAACGCTAGCCTGGGGTGTTAATTTACCAGCCCATACGGTCATTATAAAGGGAACGCAGATCTATAATCCGGAGAAGGGTCGTTGGGTTGAGTTATCTTCGCAGGATGTGCTCCAAATGCTCGGACGTGCGGGCCGACCTCAATACGACACATATGGTGAAGGCATCATCATTACCAACCATTCCGAGCTGCAGTACTACCTGAGCTTACTCAACCAACAGTTGCCCATTGAGTCTCAGTTCGTATCCAAGCTGGCCGACAACCTGAATGCCGAGATTGTCTTGGGCACCATCCGAAATCGCGATGAGGCTGTTCAATGGCTGGGATACACCTATCTGTAAGCCATTCTCAATCTGAATATCTTTTGCAAACTAAACCTTTTTTTAAGTTATGTGCGAATGCTTCGGTCACCAGGTTTGTATGGTGTCGGTGTCGATTACCAGGACGACGATGTTGGTTTGATTCAAAAACGTGCAGATATCGTCCACTCTGCCGCCGCCTTACTAGAGAAATGTCAGCTGTTGAAGTATGAGCGGTCTTCGGGGCGATTCCAAAGCACCGAGTTAGGACGGATTGCGTCGCATTACTATGTGACATATAATTCGATGATGGTGTACAACCAGCATCTGAGGCCGACAATGTCGACTCTAGAACTATTCCGTGTGTTCGCGTTGTCCAACGAGTTCAAGCTCTTACCTGTATGTTCAATCAGTCCAAAGAGTACGTCGTGTTAATTCTGCTTTCTAGGTCCGTCAAGAAGAGAAGGTAGAGCTTGGGAAGCTGTTAGAGCGTGTCCCTATTCCCGTGAAAGAAACAGTGGAGGAGCCGGCCGCCAAAATTAACGTTCTTCTTCAGGCTTACATCTCTCAACTGAAACTTGATGGTACGTTAATTCGCTCTTTGTTCTTTGTTAGCTAACTTTATACATTTAGGGTTCGTTCTTGTCGCTGACATGGTTTTCGTTCAGCAATCAGCTGGACGGTATGTCTATTTCCCTTTCGACTTTTAGGTATGCTGATCGATTACTAGTATTCTTCGAGCGATCTTCGAAATATGTCTGAAACGTGGATGGGCTGTCCCTGCGAAGGCAGCTCTTGACCTCTGCAAGATGGTAGAAAAACGAATGTAAGCCATGTCTAGTGTTGTTCCTTAGCGTTAATATTTACTCACTGTATCAGGTGGGGGTCCATGACGCCTCTTCGACAATTCAAAGGTGTCCCTTCAGAAGTTATACGAAAAGCGGAGGGTAAACAATTTGTATGTCTTCCACCAAAAGTGACGAAAACATTCAAACTAACTTCGAACTAACAGCCCTGGTATCGGTACTTTGATCTTGTGAGTCATTACTACTTTTAGTCTATTTCTGAGTGTTAAGTGGTGCTTTTTAGACTCCTCCTGAGATCGGTGAGCTCATCGGGATACCAAATGCTGGAAAACTAGTACATCGACTCGTTCATAGCTTCCCTAAGCTTCAGTATGTAAATCACTGCTTTATCATGAGTAGGAGTTCTGATATTATCGCCAGGCTTCAAGCTCAAGTTCAACCTATCACTCGCTCCTTGCTGCGTATCGATCTTTCGATCACCCCTGATTTCCGTTGGGATGAGAAGATTCATGGTGGCGCCGAAAGTTTTTTGATCATGGTAGAAGATGTCGATGGAGAGGTCATTCTCTTTCATGATACCTTTGTTCTCCGCCAACGCTACGCTGAAGATGAACACAACGTCACGTTAACGGTTCCCATATTTGAGCCCGTGCCTCCCAACTATTACATCTCCATCATCTCTGACCGGTGGCTTCACTCCGAAACCAGACTTCCTATATCATTCAAGCATCTCATTCTTCCCGAAAAATTCCCTACTCCTACGCCTCTTTTGGACCTTCAGCCTCTTCCGCTGTCAGCCCTTCACAACAAGGAGTTTGAGAAGATCTACGCTTCCACAATAGAAACATTCAACAAGATACAGACACAAGTCTTCCAAGCGCTGTATACGTCGGACGAGAATGTTTTCATTGGTGCACCCACAGGCAGCGGAAAGACCGTTTGTGCCGAGTTCGCTTTGCTCAGACTATGGAGCAAGCGCGAACAACCAAGGGCTGTTTGTATTGAGCCATACCAGGAAATGGTTGATCAGCGGGTGAAGGAATGGCAGGGCAAGTTCTCGGGACTTCAAGGAGGCAAGGAAATTGTCAGTCTTACAGGCGAGACCAGTGCCGATCTGCGACTTTTGGAAAAGGGTGACGTGATTATCTGCACTCCCTCTCAGGTACCTTTTCATTCATCTTACTATGCTAATCTTATTTATGCCTGCTGTGCTAGTGGGACGTACTTTCTCGTCGGTGGCGTCAGCGGAAGAATGTTCAGAATATCGGGCTTCTGATCGCTGACGAGGTGCAGCTTGTTGGAGGAGAGGTAGGGCCTACATATGAGGTCATCATTTCCAGGACGCGGTATGTATCTGCGCAAACAGAGGTAAAGACTCGCATCGTCGCATGTGGTGTTTCACTTGCGAACGCGCGCGATCTGGGTGAATGGATGGGTGCACCTTCTCATGCTATCTTCAATTTCTCGCCTAGGTAAGCGCCTCCTTCGCTTTTTGACTTGTACTCATCGGTTATTCTCGATTAGTGCCCGACCGCTGGACATGGATATTCATCTGCAATCATTCACAATACCGCACTTCCCCTCCCTCATGATCGCCATGTCAAAGCCAGCATACTTGGCCATCGTTGAATATGCACCCACAAAACCCGTCATTGTCTTTGTTCCCTCCCGGAAACAATGCCGCCTCACTGTCGACGATCTGCTTATACACTGTGCTGCGGATGACAAGCCAGACAGGTTCCTTAATGTCGAAGTCGCAGACATACAGGTTCACCTTGACCATCTGCGGGATGAAGGTTTGAAGGAGACATTAAAGAAAGGTATCGGCTATTTCCACGAAGCTATGGATAAGCAGGACAAGCGCATCGTCCAGCGTCTGTTTGAAAGTGGAGCTGTGCAGGTGCTCGTGGCGTCAAAGGATACGGCATGGTCAATTCCTGTCGCTAGCTACATGGTTATTATCATGGGCGTGCAGTACTACGAAGGAAAGGAGCACCGATATGTCGACTATCCCGTCATGGATGTCCTGCAGATAATGGGTCGGGCTTGTCGACCGAGGGACGACGAACGCAGTCGATGCGTCCTTATGTGTCAACAGACGAGGAAGGACTTTTATAAGAAATTCTTAGCAGAAGGTCTTCCTATTGAGAGTCACCTTCCAACCCACCTGCTGCACGACTATTTCCTGGCGGAGATTGCAGTTAAAACCATCGAGAACAAGCAGGATGCTATGGTAGGAGAATGCTTTGGCTTTTACGATACCGAGTTAATATTGTTTCAGGATATCCTCACATGGACTTACTTCTATCGCAGGATGACACAGAATCCTAACTACTATAACCTCCATAACGTCAGCCACCAGCATTTGTCGGATCATCTTTCGGAGTTGGTTGAGAACACCTTGACCGACCTCGTCAACTCTAAGTGTATTGCTATCGGTAATTGCACAAACATTTTTGATATCGGGCATTTCGCTTACTTTACTTTAGAAGACGAGATGGATGTTTCCGCACTCAACCTTGGAATGATCGCTGCTTACTACAACATCTCTTGTGAGTCCTTCCTTGCTTCTCCCTGACATAATTAACTTTATCTTGCCAGATGTTACCGTCGAGGTCTACACACTATCACTGAAGGAGCGTACGAAGCTGAAGGGTCTGCTCGAAGTTGTGTCATCTTCAGCCGAGTTCGAAACCATCCCTATCCGTCGACACGAGGACGTTCTACTCAAGCGGCTGTATGACCGCCTTCCTGTCAAGATCGACGGGGTCAACTTTGAGGTCCCTCACTTCAAGACATTCCTCCTCCTTCAAGCACACTTTAGTCGCATTCAGTTACCCGCGGATTTGGCTGCGGACCAGAAGATCGTCCTGGAGAAAGTGTTGAACTTGCTCTCGGCGTGTGTGGATGTCATGTCATCGAATGCCTGGTTGAGTGCTTTAGGTGCTATGGACCTCGCGCAGATGTGTGTTCAGGCTGTTTGGGACAGAGACTCCCCTCTCAGGCAGGTGCCACACTTCGAGCCAGAGCTGATCCAGAGGTGTAAGGATGCTGGTATCGAATCTGTGTATGATATCATGGAGATGGAGGACGACAAACGTACCGCACTTTTGCAAATGTCTCAAGCACAGATGTAGGCATTCCGTGCAGTCATCGTTAACGTATACTCATTTCGATTTACAGGCAAGATGTTGCTACGTTCGTCAACTCGTACCCAACGCTCGATGTCACACACGAGCTCGTTGGCGGGGGCTACACAGCCGGTGCTCCCATCATTCTCCAGGTTGCTCTTTCCCGGGATGTCGACGAAGATGGCGAAGAAGGCGACCAAACGGTAATTGCGCCGTTCTACCCAGGAAAGAAGATGGCAAACTGGTGGTTGGTTGTTGGCGAGCCTTCAACGCGACAACTACTGGTCATTAAGCGGGTGACGGTGACCAGGAATTTGGCCGTCAAGTTGGAGTTCACGCTGCCGAAGGGCAAGCATTCGTTAAAACTATATGTCATCTGCGACTCATACGTAGGGGCGGATCACGATATCGGATTGGGCGATATCGAAGTTGCGGAGGGTGAAGATTCTGACAGTGATGAGGACGATAGCGACGATGCTATGGAAGAGTGATTTCTGTATTTTGCTAGGGCTGTCCGCTTTATTCTCTTATCTGTAACACTTGTATTGTAGTCGATGAATGATTTATGAACCTGCTTTACGCAGAATATTCTTATAAATCGCATTAAAATGTAACGCCTTCTGTTACATCGTTCGACAAGTGTAAGGGCAGGGTGAAAGATGATCCAAGAGGACGGCCCCGTCAAGCTATATCAGCGTCATCAGATGCTATTGGGCGCTAAAATTGAAGAAAGAAGTGGGAATAGAGTAAGCGTAAAGAAGGTTTGTGACGCGCACGGAGAAAGGTGTCATTGGTTTCAGAGTCGCTACTACGCATCTAATGACAAAAGATACTTTGTAAGAACTCAGTCGTACGCAGCAAGAGTAGAACGACTGAGGTATCATGTAAACTACGGCGAGGCTTTTATATGAAAAACTGTAAGGACAGGAGTATGTATATAAAAGGTAAGTAATAAGTAGGAAAAATACGGAACGGCAGGAACTCAACGTCAAGGTGCGGATAACCTCCAATAGCATCCAAACATGGGGGTCATTGCTGGAAAATTTGTTGCTGGGAGGTTTGTTGTTCGTATTACCCTCGGGGGTGGATATCGATGGGAAAACGATAGCCTTTGCCCTGAGAACGTCGAGTGATACCGACCATTCAGCTGACAAGCAGAACATGAGCAAAAAGGGACCATGGTTGATATACATGACCTTACGATAGTGCATCTCTTTCCCCAATTTGAGCCATGGAACTACAACAAAAAAAACCGTAAGAAAAGACAAAGGTCATCACCATGGTCGCTTACGGCTAAAGTAGAACACCATGAAATGCATATAGACCCAGACAAATATCTCCAGTTCAATATTGTCATCACGCATCTCAATATCATGTCTAGCTATGATTGAAAAGAACAGTTTATGCCACTCGGGATCCTCCTCCATGGTACGCATTTGGGGTGGCAGTAGAAACGGTGTATGGTCACCTTGGTAGAGTCGATTGACATGACTTTCGCTGTCGCACAAGAAATGAGACACTGATCGCATCTTCGTCCTCTCGAGCTTATAAAGGATGGGCCACAAAGAACGGCTTGTTTGGTTAGGATCAGGAACATCAGCGTGGAGGCTGGGAAGGAGTTCGTTATGGAAGGCTGCGATCCCAGCAGATAGGTCGGGAGAGTTGATAATGTATTCCTCTGTAGCGTCGGAGGGAATCGTCCCATAGCCGGCGAAAAATGGTCCGTACTTGAAGTTGGGGTTCCATTAAAACGGTAGATAATTCGAGTGTCCGTAGACAGAGGAGATTGGTCGTGGCTTCAAGTATATACGGATGTCGGACATGGAGGAAGCTAAGGAAGAGAGGTTGGTTATGTGGATCGGAGCTTGAAACTGAAGGTCCTCAGACACGTCGCAGTGCGGAATGTTCTCAGATGACTGAAGACTTTCAATAGAGGTGTCGGGACTTTTGGTTTGGGAAGCCTGATTGGGAAAATACGATATCGTAGAAATGTCAAGCGTTGCGTGCATGAGATCCAAATAGGATAGAACTAAGATAACTTCATACGAAGGATAAACAACGGTCACGTGCTGCTTGACGACGATGGCCAGGAGAGGGAATTGACAAAGCTCATAGTGTGCTGAGGTGCAAAGGTACTGAATAGATTATTTGAGAGGTTTTAGGCCAATCGTTCCGGAGAAGCATGCTGGAAAAGTGGTGATCTTTCCACATGTTAGACATCCAGAAGAGCATAGTGGCTGAGCTTAAGGCTCCAAATAGCGCTTATTGATGAACCTGTAGGTGCCATTCTTGACAAAATTCATGCCTTTGACTCCGTTCCACCAATCCTTGCCAGTCCCCCAATGGCTCGCCTCAGGTTTCATGTTCGGTATAGACAGGACAGACCCATCTACACAACGAACCAGTACCGACCTTTTAGACCGGTATAGACACGACACTCCTGGCTCGTCCCGAACGAATGATGGCGGCTGAGATTCCACCGACGGGGAACCAAGTTGGATGGTGCATCCATCAAGCGCATACACGGTGATAGGACGCTGTCAATGTCAAAATCAAATGGAGGCAGCGGCGACTTTGACGGAGATTATACCTGATGTCCGATAGCTCGATACCGTCGAACGATGGACTCAGCGGACATGGTGGTAAAATCAACAATAGAGTCGTCGTACGTGATCAGCGGTGCATGGGACACCTCTCCTACCTGGGGAGATGCTTTTGCCTAAAGACCACGATCAGTAGGCTGAACATACCAGCTGAGAGAAAACTCAACGGTTCCTGATATCATATCCCGTAGTACGGATACCAACAGTTTGCCTCCTTGTAGGGCCAACGAATTTTGTAAATCTAGGTACGTCGCGTTTGATGCAACAGCCTGTCCAGCTGGCGTGTTAAAACGGAAAAAAAACGCAAACAGCATACTCATACCATCTTTTTTGACCCCCACACGTCACCAGCATCTATTCCTTCCTTCCTCTTCAGCATACTAATGATAGAAACACCAGTCGCCGAGTCTCCACTCAAAATCGCGTGTTGTATAGGTGCAGGTCCACGGTATTTTGGAAGAAGGGAAGGATGGACGTTCAGTCTCCTCGTCGGAGCAAATAGGTCTAGGAAATGTGAAGAGAGAATACGCCCAAAAGAAGCTGTGACGACTAAATTATTGGGTGATACGCTCTCAGAAAATGGTGCTGGTGGCTGTCTTATGGATATTAGCACGATGACTCTCTATTTGATCACATTCCCACCGTCCAGTGTCTGAAATCGATCTTTTCACGTGGAATGAGATGTACCGGTATCTCCAAAGATTCACCTAGTGTTTTGAGGGGTGCTAGTTAAATATCGCATCAGCACCAATAACCACGCCCTGGCCAGCGACTCACAAATAGAAAGTTTCGAGCCCCGTCGTCCTATATTTTCATCGGGATTCGTAGCGATATCTAGCGACGCCCAAACATCTAGGAAGCTGATAAATGGATCCAGAGAAGGGAGAAGGGGCCGTGGTGAAACCTTCTGCAGCGAATAGCTCCTTCAGTACGATGCACGAGAACTCTTCGCGGCCAAGGAAAAGGATTTTGAACTTGTCTTTTGCAGACGGGGCTGATGAGATTTTCCTGGCATGTCTGGTCGCCCGTGTGGATGTGAAATGAGAGAGCCTTGGCCAGAGCATGATGATATTTTGGTCCAGAAGGTAGTTCGTCACGTGTGCCTCTTGCGCTGCTGATCCGGACCGTGGCGACCGACGACCGACGACCGCAACCATCTCTCACCCAAAACGCGCCCCGGGCCGTCACCTGGCAGCCCCAGAACCAACTTGAATTTACTTATTACTCACATTAGATTTGCTGCGGTAAATTGTACGTGTACATGAGAGAGAACCCTAGATAAGTAAAACCAGGCCTAGGTGCCCTGGACTACTTTGGTTTTTTCACCAAGTTGTTTTAGATTCGAACGCAACGCTAGAAGGATAAATCAATAACTCTGTTCAATTGATGTTCGTATAACTTTAGGACTGTCCCCGACAATTCTGATAGGGGCACTTACGGCCACTTTTCCGGGCAATACCGTCTTCTAAAATCGACGTCTTCATCGGAAGCAGAAGTTCCGCGGCCGCATCCGCTGTAGCGAGGACCCACCTGGAGGCCTTGGAATCCACTTGACACCCCTTGCCGTACAGACAAAAATGAAAGCCTCGATATTTTGAAGGCTAGGTAGGCCAAGTTACCATGCCCATTCCTCGGAGCGTGCTCAAGCGCTAAACACTCAGTATCGAGCGAGGCTTTGCGGCCAAATCATATACGCTTCGTGTCCTAATTAACGATCCGTTAAATTTCAGCATGCTAAAAGCGCATGGGGTCTTTTCACCCGCTCTGTGCTCTGCTTCGCCATCATCTCAAAGCTTTTCGGAGCAGCTAGAGGACAAGCAATCTCATGCCATCATCTTCATCGTTTGCAGATTATGGCGCATGGTATTAAGTTGCCACTTCGCCGATGGCGAATGTCGAGGTTCTCCGCCATGCGGAACGAAAATCTCGGTCGAATAATGGAGGGCTTTACGCGGTGTATATCATATTGCTTCATCTCAATTGACGTCAGGTGTACACCTACTTGATGATCGATTGAATCATACATTAGGCTATGTTCCATACAAAGGCCACAGTTCGCGCCGTAAGAGTGATCCAGATTTACTATCTACCCTATCTCGAGGGGCTGAATTAATTTATTAGGTCAAAGTCTAATCTGAAGGACATTACCTACTCTTTGAGAATTTCAGCGTCATGTAAATCAGTACGTGGACTCATTCTAAACCTTGACCGTGACTCTGATCGAGAGAATAAAGATACCGTGCTGTCGGAGTCAGAACGTGTTCCAATAAGTAACCCCTTCCGATTATTTCAATTTCCCCCCCACTACAGCTTGGTCGGAGTCTATCGATGACTTCGAGATTTTTAAATGTCGATTATATTTCGCGTCCCCCGCTGTTGGTGTCCGGCCATGACAACCGTCGATTACTTTCCGATCCAGGACCTTCCGGCCGAGCTAGAGAGAGAGATTTTCGAGGTGGCTGCACGCATGCGACCTAATAGTGCTCTCGACCTAGTCCTGGTGGCTCGCCGGGTCCGAGCATGGTAGGTACCATACCAATTTACTATGTCTTCAGCTGACTCTAACACCTTACTTAGGATACAGCCACTGATCTACGAGATGGTGACGCTCGGGACCGATGACACTTCCCTGTTCCTACGAACGATGGATGAATTACCGGGGGAATTCTTTCAACAGAACGTTAAGAGATTATGCCTCACTGTGTCTGTCGAGCCTGAGGCTGCAGCGCGGATCCTAGCGACTTGTTCGGGTGTCCGGAGTCTGGCCTGTTGGGTCGACTTTAGAGCAGTCCACCACCGGGTACAATTCTCCCCGCTGATCGCGTCTCAACGCCTACGTCGACTTTCCATGGAGATCAGACATTTTCGACAGCTCTGTAGAGAACCCCTCTGTCACGGCGCTCTGTTCCTCTCCCTAACCCGCCTGGACCTCATCTACTGGCAACCCGGTGAACTGGTCATCTGGGAATTAGCAGCCTTACCACATTTGACTCATCTGGGCATTATCATTCGTGATCTCCCCGTCACAGAAGCATACCTGCTTTCTCTCATTTATATGTGCCCGTCGCTCAAAGTCATGGCGGTTCTTATCGACGAGGGTGCCGATCCGGTACCCACACGGGATTTGAGAATTGTTTGGTTGCCATATCCTGTTATGGTGTTGGATTGGGAAGCGCCGTTTCGGGGGCAGGAAGATACATTGGCCAGAGCGGAAGATATCGTAAAAAGTAGAGAACGGGAATTGGCAAGTTCGCCCTGTATAGGTGATCCACTTCATTCATTGCTCAGAATTTGAGATGGAAATTAACATACTTTTCAGACCTGACGTGGAAATGGGCCTAACGAAATTTCTCATCACATGGACGCGCCACGCGAATTTCGAGTCCAGAGTTAGAATTGACTTGGTTGCTCATCAACATCGCTCGTAAAGTGTAATGAAGCATCTTGTCGTCCTTGGCCAATCAGGTCTGGTTTGATTTGTGGGATGCTCTCGTCGATTCTGTGGCGCTCATTCTCACAAGTACGTGAAGACGATGGCATTTCTAGATGACGGGTATCACTTACCTCGCTAGGAGAAAGGACTCACCCTGTAAAGGAAGTAAATACACAATGTCCTTCTTCCATTGCTTACTAGTCGATTGGCGTGGGATAAAACTGCTACAAGAACATGGAAAAGAACATGGATAATATCCTTGTGCCGTCGGCGACTCCCACCTTCGAAGTTCGAGTCCGCATGCTTTTTTTGTATCTTGTGAAGTACACGGTGAGACCGCTCACATCCCGATAGCAAGCGCACAAGCCCCTTTGGTATTTCTACGGTCAGAAGGGGAAGTAAACGTTGCCCGAACCCAGGGCACAGTAAACATGTTCGAAATATATATTTTCAAATTAAGATGAGGGCTCCAACTAACAGTATGTACATGTTAGGGTTCACTTATGAACTTCCTCCGTAATGCATCCCTACCAGTCTTCACCTACCCAGGCACTTATCTAAGAATTGCACCAGCTCGGTAACCACCGCTTCGCTCTTCTCCTGTTGAACCCAATGACCTGCATCCTCAATGAGGATCACATCGCTCTCTTCCATCTTCCCACAAACTTCGCTCTTCATTCTCACCAAAGCCCCTGGAGCTTGATATGTGCCCCAATCCAATTTACCCGCAATAAACATCGCGGGGACCTCTACACCTTTTCCAGCAAACTCGGACAGATCCCGAGTCCACTGAGCATCAGTGGAGCAGCGGTACCAATTTAAGCCGCCTTGAAACCCTGTACGGGAGTATTCGTAGGCATATGTAGAGAGCTCGGAAGGTGTGAGCCAGGATATGTCAGGCATGTCTTGAGACCGAAGGACCGCATCGGGCATGGTTTCGTGCTGGAGCATCACGTAGTACCTCGGTAGCTTTTCCATTTCATCTATGGATGCGAGAGGATGGGGATCGCTGTTGTCCAGCCGGGTGCCGTCTGCAGCCTTGGCACGGAAATACGCGCGGAGAAACGTTTCCAATGGTAGACTTTGCATTAAATGTTTATTAGCATCGCGAGAAGAGAAATATGTCGTGTAGTATTTTCGAGGAGGGTTCATTAAGGATAGAATTTCATCGGCTGCCTTCGTGGGGAAAAGAGGTGCATCAGGCGCGATCAGACCCGTGAATGGGGCGCTCATGAATACAACAGATTGGAAGATGTCTGGGTGAGTAAGAGCACAAAAACCTGCAACGAGGGAGCCAAAATCATGCCCCACCACTGAAGCAGTTGAATAGCCCAGAATACGGATCAGTGTCACGACATCTTGAACTAAGTGGGACATTTGGAAAGGCTCCAGGTTGTCGTCATATTGAATAGGCGTGACGGCCATTCTGCCGTAGCCCCATTGGTCTGGAGCAACGACGTGGTACCCCGCCTGGGAGAGAGGCTGAATCACTTTGCGCCATGAATAGGCGAGCTCTGGAAACCCGTGAAGGAGGATGACCAAAGGAGCGTCGGATAAAGGCTCAACGGATTCTAGGATGTGGTAGTCTGACTCTCGAAGTCGAACCTTTCGACATTTGACATTGGTAAGAGTCTCGGGGCGATGTGAGCAGTAGCAATCGGAGCCGACCATGACACTGGGGTAACAAACGTTAACGTCGTCGGCCAAATTATGGGTGCATCATTTCCTGAGTCACTCGGAATTCAGGTTCCCCGGCTGCACCGGCTTGCTGACATTTCGCAGGCAATCTCCGTTTGACTTAACACTCTTTAAGCAAGCATAAAAATAATAGACACTTCCAAGAATATTACGGCCACTTATTCTGTGGCGCGGGCTATCCCGTTGTTTGCCAAGACCACCTCTGATACTCGCGGTGTTTGTCCACCACAGTTGAATCTCGAAATACCGGGCTCTAGTGATCCTGGAGTCGATCTGGATTTCGGTGGATAGGCAGACAGATACCGCACGACTAAATATCGAAGCTAAGGCAACTGAACTCCATAAGATTGACCGATGCTTTTGTTTGACATCAAAGTACGGTCGTTACTAAAATGACTCTGGTTATTTATACACCAACGGCACGACATCTGTCGGCCACCATGCAGGGGTTCGCAGAGCGATGACTTACGTTTCGAGCTGAACCACCTCTGCGGAATTACCTCAAGGCCTCGATGCTTTCGTCTTCAGTGATCGCGAACAGCAAGAAATAGCACAGTATCCGAGCAAGTACTTTGCAAGTTAACGGTGAACCTAGCGTCGGGGATAAATACATTATCCTCTCTGATCCATGAAGAATTCGGGCAGAATAACTTGAAGCTGAGAAAATGAAATGAAAAAATAACACTACCGGCCGAAGTCAGAAAGGCTAAATGGGAAGCTACTACGATCACTAGACTCACCACATAACAAAGCATTCTATGTCAGTGTTCTTCAACAAGCAGCGGAATAAATGCGAGGGCTCTGGAATGACAGCAAGGCTAGTCGACTGTAAGCTCTTTCGCGTGCATTATTGGTTGCGGGCTCCGCCCGCGCCTTAGGCCGATTATGGTGAGAATTTAACAAACCGTTGAAAATCGGTACTGGTCGGCCCGTAACGGTGATTGCCGATCGTGGTCTTGTCAGTGCCACGTGGCTGAAAAAGGCTGAACTTCGAAACAATCGTTCACGGCTTCAAGTTATGGCTCGTTTCCGTGCATACTCCAGTGATGACGACTCTAGTAGTGACGACGGATCTGATACTGCGCCGATAAATCTCAAGGCTGCGCAATCTTTTACTGCCCTTTCGGACGACGACATGGATGATGAGGAAGAGGAGGAAGAAGAGGAGGAGGAGGAGGAGGAAGAGGCAGACGACGATGACGATAAAGGATCGACGAGCTCGGGATCTTCAGAGATGCGAGAAGAGGATCTTTTTCCGCCGCGGCGACGGAAAGAGGCGCTAGTCGAAGACGAGGATGGTGAATACCAGCAGGTCAGAGACGACGGCCTGCCACTCCCAACGGTGTCCTCAAGACTGGGCCTTGACGCGCAACGGATACATGTCATGCAAACCTCTTTTTTTCGCGTGCCAGAAGAAGCAGAGAATATCCGTGCAATGATGCAGGACGTTCCACAGCCGGCTCTACGCGCACAGAATACTCTAAATCGGAAACATAGCCGTGATTCTGACGGTGAAGGGCTGAGATTCGAGTCCAGAGAGGTTTGTTGCGCCCAATTTTCTGTATCTTGTTTTTGACAGCTCTTTAGCGCGCTTCTTTCGCGCACGATATCGAACCGCCAGCTTACCGCCCGTCGCGAAAATATGCAAGAGTCGAGAGTTCAGCGTCGGTCTTTGATGGCCATGAGGATGCCTCAGTGGATGCGGGACTGGCATTCGGGCGCTCGTTTCGAGTGGGTTGGGGTCCTGGTGGCACATTGGTTCATCTGGGCAGCCTTGCTGGACCAGCTTCCACATCGTAGGTGACAAGTTATCCGAAGTTATCTGAAAACTTAAACCGTACTTGTCCAGAAAATCTACTTCAAACTCCTCAACAATACACAAAACTCGAGTTCCGTTCTTTTCCAAACCTGCCTCTCCGCATTCCTTATCTTCCTATGACCTGAGTACTAAACTCTTGCAACACCATCTATCTCATTCGCCTATAGCCCCAGATGATGCTGGTATACCATTTGCCGACCCTACATCCCCGAATCTGCATTTCGCCTCATTCGCGTCTCTCTTCCCAACGACAGATCATTCTTACGAAGCCACGCTCTTCCGGTTAGGCCAGGCTCTATTTGACCTCCTGGACCTTCGGCTTGGGTCCGATATCACCGTCGATATCAAAAACCGCGTTTCGGCACTGGCACGGAAAGCTGCTCTGACCGCATGGCTGGAGCACACTGTGGCACCCACAGTCGACTCTGAATTACGCGTCCCGGGAACAAGCGCTACCG
Organism: Guyanagaster necrorhizus; assembly: GCF_019112545.1. Lineage (NCBI taxonomy): Eukaryota > Fungi > Basidiomycota > Agaricomycetes > Agaricales > Physalacriaceae > Guyanagaster > Guyanagaster necrorhizus. Next base: position 1,289,639 of record NW_025064886.1, on the reverse strand, counting down.
CACGTGTATGGACGTTATTGACAGGAAACCAAGTCGAAAAAGCATGTGAGGCGGCAATGGACGCTGGTTATGTCAAGCTTGCAACACTCGTGTCGCAAGCCGGCGGAGAATTCGAATTCCGTGAGGATGTGAAGGAGCAGATTGAGCTGTGGCGGACAGAGCACGTCGATGTACACATTGATGAATACATCAAACGAGTGTACGGATTGCTGGCGGGATTAGCAGATGTAAAGAATTTGGATTGGAAACGCGTCTTTGGGATGCACCTGTGGTTCAATGAACCGATAGATGCACCCATTGGGGAAGTATTCCGGGCATTTGAACGTTCTGTCACCTCGTTGCCGATGACCAAGGATGGTCGTCCGGATGGTCTGTTTTCGATCTTAAGATTGTTCGCGGATCCCGCATGTTCGCTGACGCGAGTGTTGGATCCAGCGTCGTTTGGGTCGTCCCGGATCGATTACACACTTCCTTGGCATTTGTATATCATCCTGTCACGGTGTATGCGTGTCAGAGACTTTTCGGATCGAGGTGATCCTGGTGGATGGCATAACGAGGATACAGAGGCGGAAGAGGAAGTCCGGGTAGATGGACATAGTCCTACAGCGGATTTAGTGACGAGCATGTACGCGGGCCAGCTTGAACAGATCGGGCTTGTACAGGAAGCTGCATTTGTTTTGTTACATATTGAAGGGTCTGCCGGGTATGTTAACTAGATGATTTCTCCTTCTTCGCTGACTCTTTTTCGTAGCCGGGAAAAGGCCATCAAAGACCTGTTGGCACGGTCTGCTCACTTACTGGATGACTGGATGGTCCGTGGCTTGGTGGGGAGTTTGAAACTGCCTATGGTCTGGGTGCAAGAGGCACAGGTAAGCTGAGTGTGTTCTGATGACCTTGCGGTACTGATGCGTTACATAGGCAATCTACGCCCTCCATCAAAACTCGCCGTTCGAAGCCTATGAACTGTATCTTTCGGCCAGGCTGTACAACCCAGCACATGATATTGCCGTGGCAGAGCTCGCACCCGAGGCTGTTGTAAGGAAAGACTTGGAACTCCTCAAGACCATGTTTGGGCGGTTCCGTGGCCATGCTGTCGATGGCTGGAGCATCCGAGGAAAGGTACTTTTGTCGAATTTCTGCCTTCTGCCTTGTTTAATCAAACCTGCAGCTATTCGTCGACTATGCAAACGTTCTTACACGGTTACCAGAATTGTATGACGATGAAAGCACGAGTGCGGAGAAGACTGAGGAGATTGAGACGTTGACGCGTACCGGAGCAAGGCTAGTCGGACTCCTGCCAGATGCGCTGGACGGGCGGAACAAAGAGGCCTTGACAATAATGCTGGATGCATTGGTGAAGGTGGTAGACAGGGAGAAACCGGGTGCCATAACTCAACTCCACCATATTGATGGGACTACTCGAATCCAGCATATACGCGCGACTGGCGTGAAAAGGTTTTTGAAAAGCATACAAGTTAATTAGGTTGGATATCCTCGGTGATTTTATTCCCTTTTGTCTAGTAATTTATCAATCATAGTGTAATCACTTTTTGCCCGTTATGATGAATTACGCAGGCGCACCGACCTCGCGCATGGGGTATACGGTGGACAAAGGGCGATAAGAAATATATACATCCATCCAAACATTTTCGCCCTTTCATGCAGCAGCGGCAACGAATACGTATCGGCAGACCATGGAAGGCTTGTTTTTTTCCGATATAAATACAATGATATGTGTACTCTAGAATATATGGCTTACCATCTGTACAAAGAAATGTTCCCGAGAACACTCCTACAATCCATACCGTCGCAAGTCTAACAATGACACCCTAAGCTGGAGTTGCCACATTACCTGAGGCAGCCGCAGCTGTGAAGCGTCCAGACTTTCGCCTCTTCGGTGCAGGCTGAGCACTGTCCTCAGATGGCCGCTTGTTGCCCCTGGGCTCCAGCTGATACTTTGCATGATCATTACGGGGCCATCCATCCATGCCAAGCATCTTCTGCCACATCAATTT
>NW_025064886.1:1271630-1285573 GCF_019112545.1 Guyanagaster necrorhizus | reverse complement strand
CACGTACCAGTTGTTGGCGGCCCAGTTTGCTGTGCACTCTGAGGCGGGGATGAAGTCCTTCCACTGTGAAGACCATAATTACCTGAGCTCGGCATGGCAGCAAGTGGGGTACTCACGGAGGTCAGGGTGCGGCAGATTTATACAGCGGCAGAGGGGCAAACACCACCCTCCGATATTGGGTAGTCCTTTGTGAGTAAGGACAACGGAGGGCGCGTGAAAGGAGGCGCGGCACGGGCACGTGCTGACATGAGGGCAGGCCATGTGGCGTTGCCAGAAATCGGGCCGAATCCGTTTATTGTGACTCTTACTTGTATTGGAACGACTTGTATCATTTTACAGTCTGTCTGGAAGGAGGCAGGGCACTGACTCGTTGGAAATGTACGTCAAAATATTTACGTTCACCGGTATCCCAATATTAAAGCGGTCCTCTGGCACCTGTGAATGTAATTATCACAACTTCGTTCGTGAAACCTTGAGGGCTGGTATTTTCACGCCATATGCATACTACCGCAAAGGCTTTATTAGATCTGCAATTGACATCGGAGCTAACAGAAATAATTTTTTCAACTGTCGTTCACGAAATAATGTTTCGAGTACGCAGCAATTCGTATACCTTGTGCGGCTACCAGTCCTGTACCTTCGTACTGTCTCCTCAGACGACTAGTCAATCAATAGGAAGGGCGACCTGACTAGAAACTATATGGCCCTCTTCATGGAGAATAAGGGCGCCTCTAATTTATGAGACAAGGCACTAGTCAATCTCTGAAGTCGTCGACCGTAGCGCACTTACAATCATTTTGAAAGAAGTTATCTCCATAATCAAACAATAGCTCTTCGCCGGGCTGCATTCTCCGATCTGCATACATACGTTACACGTTAAACATCGTTTGCTTCTTAACTGGATAACAAGATCTTAAACGTACTGGCATATATCCCAATGCGGTGTTCCCCATTGACAAGTTTCGCTTTCGGCAGCCAATTTCAGGTCATGTCATCACTTATGGTGTGAATTCCACTCACTTATAGAGCGACAATTAGACTGCTTGCTATGATTCATATATCGCGATTCGTTGGAGAGATATGTGCTATCCAATGTGAGGGTTTGATTCAACTCAAACATGTAGTTTCGATTTCGATGTCGAGCAAGATCACTTCAGGATGTATGAGAGAATTTCCTCAAAGCACAGAAAACAGCATACCATCGAGTATCCACCGACGGCTCAAAAATGAGTTCCCCCACATATTCTGGTGTCCTGTCAGGCCAGATAGAAAGCATCGGGTATCTACGACTTGCCGATAATGAAATCGTCTCTCTCAGCAGGCTCTAAAAGATAGAGACCCAGCCCCCATTGGCTCTCCTTGACCTCCACGGCCTAGATGTTGTTAATCCCGTTAACCGTTAAAACTCTCGAAACGAGAAGGAGGGATATTACCTTCTGTCTACCGCGCTGGATGGCCATGTTCCTGCAGATCGTACAGTCCTCCAGGTCTAGATATTGTCAGTTATCATCGAAGAATGTTCGCAGCGAATACAGACCTCTGGAATAGGGTTTCCATCAGAGCAGCCTAGATGCAGAAAGATGGCAAGGCATACCTGGCTCTTCCCTTGTGACATAATTCAGGATCGCACTCTTTGTTCTCCATGAAGCACGAGCAAGGGCTCCTCCGACATTCCCTGGTTGAGCAATCACACCCAGTCCGTCGGCGGATACAAGGCTTTCGATGACCGGCACACTGGCAGCTTCGCACGCAATGATTATTGTTTTTAAAACATAGACAGCCGGATTGGGCGTCGCAGGGACCGTCATGCTCGCAAGGTATATTTCTAAGACACTGTCAGAGATACGATGGATGTAAAGGCTGCCGACATACGGAGTAAATGCATGGTGGTCTGTATCTGAGTGGCGGGGATCATGTTCGGTGAATATTGCACAGGAAGAGCCAAATACCTTTGATCTTCAAGTTCCTGTAACGCATTGGAGGCCGCTGGCGAGGTATAGCATCGACCAAAACATCTGGGATATAGACACATCGACGTTTGTAAATCTATAGGCAATAATCAGACGGATGTACCGGTGACAAGTCAACAGGCTAGAGGACTTCTTGGCAAGGCTTTCTACATATGGTCGTGAGTTCGCATGGAATCATGTCTGGGGCATGGTCCAGCATGATATGCAACGTCTCGATATCTTCCGGAGTCCAATGCATCTCCTAGACGCCGTGAGTTTAGGCATAAACGGATACAGGGGAACCTACGATGAAAGTCAAATTTCCGTGAAGAAAACAGTTCGGCCCACAAGGCTCCGCATTATCGTCGGATAACCTAATGCTCTTCTTTTTAGGCATTTGTTTCACAGGTATTGGACTGTATTCCCCTGCGAGACTACCATTAATAGAACCTGAAGGACTTGGAAGGCGTGCGTACAATGGACCATGCAATGACTGACTAAACAGTTTAAATTATTGCAAAAGAATGAAATTTCGCGAGTCCTGGGTCCGGACCCCGGGAGGGAGAAGGACGTTCTGAGCCATGGCAGCAAGTCTCTGCATTAAGTCAGGTTAGTTACTTAGTATGCACAGGAAGAGACCACCCTACCGTCGACGGCAAAGATTTGCCATGACTTGCATTTCCGAGGGGAAGACGTTTGTGTGGTCTATCTCTTCAAAGGTCATATTGTTCAAATTGATCAACTTCTGCGCTGCGGCAGAGACGATGATCTCAACTAAAACTCGGAAATCAGAAATGAAACATGAACGAAATAAAATGGGGTGTTACTATCGGGATCATCTAGGGTCTGCCATTCAAACTCTGTGTAATATGTGTGGTGCAGCTGGTCTCCATCTTGCGGAATCTCAATAAAACTAGGATCATCCGCAAATGGCATAAAGAGCATGCTATCAGGGTCGTCACCGTGGAAGACACTGCGACTGGCGAGAGGTGAGGATTCATATGGCGAGCACTCTGGAAACAGCGCTGTTACTTCGATGACTTCAACAGGTAGCCAAGACGTTATGGTGTCACCATCCTGGTATTGCTGGATGCAGAACCCCTCAGCCCCCAACCTCGCCGATTGACCGATTTCCCATTCGTCTTCATTTACCTCGTCGATGTCTTGTACGGCGAGGTTTCGGATAGACTCCCGACAATATTCCTGTTCCCAAGCGTAAAACGCGTCCCAAGCCTCTCTAAAAGCTGCATGAACGACCAGACTTGTGGGATTTTCAATGGTTGGGTCATTCATAGGAACGCGACGCGGTGGAAAGCGCTTCAGAGTCTGAAACGAAATTTGCAGCAAAGTTGGAGATCCCGGCTAGTGAGTAAAGGAGAACGTACTACAGAGAAAGTCAGAGATGAATCACAGCTAGGATATACTATGGCCCTGGAACAATAGAACAACGAGCCAGGGGTGCTCCAGTAGGGAGAGGGGAGGGGTAAGAGAAAGACTGAAGTCACGAGAACTAACGCGACATGACATCTTCAGGGCACCGTCCCGCCTTTCCGTGCCGGCGGCAGTCTCTACCACTTTTCGGAACCAAGTAGTACTTGACTGAGCTTACTGGTAAATCTAACTGTGTGAGTACGTACATGCTGCTGCCTGCAGCAGCCGGTGCGCTGAGCCTGTCTGGGATCCCAGTTCCTTTCCATTCCGCAGATTATATACCACTTAATGTATGCGACCGTACGCCTGATCGACCGCAGCAATATCCAAAGAAGAATTATTCAGACAGAAATTTTCCAAAGTCCGTTCCGAATGTGTCTTCTCCAGAGTGTTCGTGTTTTTCACTTTACAACTCGCCTCCATGTCGGATATAACTTCCCACTCAAGCCCGGGCCCTTCGTCGAAGCAATCGCGGTTATCTTTCAACAAGCGAATCCTCACAGTAAATGGGACAGGTCTGGATTATGCGACGTCCCAGGATGCATAGCAGGTAGTCACTGAAACGCACGGCATAATGATTTTCGTGTCAGAACACTGGAATGCAGCACTTTACTACTTATCATGTGATTGCCGTATGCATGCGTTCAGATGGATTCTGGACATCCAGTATTCAGTAAAGGTGAGAGTTAGAAGGCGAACGTGATTATGGATAGAGACGGTCTCCAACGGCTTCGGACCAAGTCGTGAAACGAAAGGTCATGCAGCCAAATTAGTTTCATCTAACGAGGGGACAGTCGCAGCTCTCAGCGTACGTTTTGTAAACGAGTATGGGCCCCCTGCAGCCGCAGCACTGGGTAGTGTTTGCTGATACGCACGCCGTCTTAATTCTGGGGTAGAGTTGAATATACGAAGCGCCTTCCACTGTAAAGATGAAGCAAGTAGTCATTTCGGTGATTAGGGAGCAACGTTGGAGATTCTTTCTTTTGAAGTAGAAAATTCTATCAGATAGTGCATGTATGTCAAGTTGCCTTGCTCTTTCTTTTTCTATGTTTATCCTCAAACCATCCTCTTGCGTAGGGCATCAACGAGGATTCCCTTTCTTTGCCAATCAATGCATTTGATACATCCTAGTGCTGATGCAACTGAATCTGCACTGTCAGAACAGCATGAAGCCAAGGCCCACACTAGTAGAAATGATTGGGCTACCAACAGTCAACAGCTCCATGCATCGATGGCAGCATCTGGGAGTCTCTCTTTCACACTGCATGGAATTTTGGCTTATTTCATGACTATGATATCTCTGTCGAGGACGTGTACGGATCAACAGTTACAAGAAGACAAGACAGTACTGGGCACTGTAATAAAACAAGCCCTATCTCCAAGAGTATAGGGCCATGCAATAATTGAAAAAAAAAAATCAAGAAACAATACAATCTCCGTTTTCTGGCTTCACAAATGGTTCGTCGTTATACTGGACCGACACCCCCCCTCCCGATTTCGCTTCCAAGTTGATCTTATCTCCCAAATCCTCCGACCATGCAGTACAATCCCCTATAAAACACTCCCTCCGCTTTTCGCTCTCGTTAAAGATATTCAAGTCCTTCTGCAGTGCGGGAGAAAAGATGACATTGCCGCGAGTGGTAACGTTCAATCGTCCCTGCATGCGCTTCCGCGGAATCAAAAGGTAGATGTTTCCCGAACTCGCATAGACGTCCATAACACACAGCGGTCCTGGGCGAGTCGGATCGTGGGGAGAGACGGTGCCGGGTAAACGCTACACGGCGTTACTAACACGCAACTCGTGAATGGAAAAGACGTACTAAACGGATCACGATGTCGCCACGAGAGCGTATGTTGGCTCGGAAACGGGTCGACCAGCCTGACTTCATGACTTCAATGTCAGTGTCGATTTCTCCCGACTTTGTCTCAATGTTAAGATTGTTCCTACAGCTCTCCGTTTCATAAGGAGTCAGAGGAGGTAGAAGATCTGACGGAACGGAGAGCATGGGGTCTATGAGAAAGCTTTCCTTGATGGGACCCGAATCTCGAATGATTGTCATGTAGTTGCCAGGCTGCCTAGGTGGCGGCGTAGCCTGAGAGCGAGATCCATAAGGCGGAGGCGGAGACTGTGGCGGCATCGGTAGTAAGTTCTGTTTCTCAACCTGAACGATTTGGAAAGGAGAGTAAGATGGTGACAGTAAGTAGTACCTTATCGGTGTTCGACCCCCCAGTTTTCTGAACACTACTCCGCTGTACCTGGACAAGCGATCATATTAGATGATCTTATCGCAGAGGCATCGACTTATAAATTGATACCACAAGAGCTGGAGCCAATACAACTGGAGAGCGCAAGGGTTCCTCCTCTGATGGTGAGTCGAAATCGTGCTACGATACACCCTGTTCAGCATATACGTCACACTGGGAACCAAGCGTGTAGCCACCAACCGAGGATGCTGGAACCAGAGCTTGGGAGACGGCAGGCTCAGTCTGCTGTGAGATGAGAGTCAACACAGCTCGAGGAGTATCGGAGGAAATCGAAACTCACAGACTTCTTGGATCGCGGCTTGCGAGTCATCAAGGAGGAGACGAACAGCCGTCTCTGAGCGCCTATTCCTTTTATCTAAGAATAAGACGCAGATAGGTCGGGCTGGATCCCATAGTTGGACATCTCGTGAACACATGCATATGCGGTGAGAAAAAACGGCAATCTTGGCGCCTAAATCGCGGACAGCAGCCCGAACGCAAGGCCGGAAGGATTCATTGGTTGAGTTTTTGTCAGGCAGAAACTGCACGTTTGGATGATGAAATTGGCGACCAGAATTAGGGTTGAACATACAAGTTCTTGGGAGTACTCAGGGATTGTCGTAAAACTTTTATTGAATACCTTTAGAAACAACTGTAGGTATTGGTTAGTGATTGTCAAAGCCGCTAGACATACACTATGGAACCAAAATATGTCACTTATATATCTGGAAAATTGATGCTACTGTTCGTATGGTACAAGATATTGGCATCGGGTGGCTGAACGACAGTATGAGGCTCCATGAATGGCGGCTGTCGATCGTACAAGTTGCCTGCACTTGCCGCAACAGCGGGAGGTGGAGCGTGCCTTACACTGCCTCTCCCCCTCAATGGAGAAAGCGACATCAGTGGCTCTTCCCAGGGTGGTCTTACATTCGTCGCAAACGGATTCTCATCTACATTCACATTCAAATCCGGACCATCCGCACGGATAGCATGCCGGAAGGGCCCAATCCCCCGTGGCGGAGGTATCGAGGGGCGGTTAGTGTTATGGAGGAACGGGGGTATAGCCGGAGCAGGTGCACCCATCACAGTATCACCATCGTCATCCAATACGATGGGTGATGTACGTGTACCTGCACCTTGCATGCGGTCTGGTCGGGAGGTGCGCAATAACATAGGTCTTGACAGAATATCAGGACGAAGAGGTCGTGGCAACCGGAGCGTCGAGGGATTTTCGGATGGTATATCCCTAGATAGAGACTCGTAATTCGGTGGACGGGTCGTATGGTTTGTGTCTGGAAAATCTGTCCCCAAGGGGGGGCGGGAGAGTTATGAACATGAAAAATCGGGGGGTACATACATATCACCGGCGCAAGCACAGGCTCATTTGATTCTTTCCCAGGACCGCCTCTTCAAGGACGTACCCCCTGCACCTGAGGATCTCTTTGATACGCCGGTAAGCATACTTCAGGCTCGTTTATTCTCCCTCATTGACGACCCGGGTTCTCTAGGTGGAGAAACCCACACGGCAAGCCCGCCAGCAGGCATATTCAGCCAAGGTGGACGAGGCGATGAAGGACGTCCTTGAGGAATACAGTAAATGGTGGGCGGATAATGAGGAAGCGCTCGGTGCATTTTGGAATTGTGTATCATATTTACAAAAAAAAAAAATACCGTGATGCATATGTACGTTAACTCCATTTGTTAGATTTTCTATTCTCCTTACAAAGACCAAAAACTTCCCAATCCGTATCTTTGTTCTTGCTTTGTTCTTTAAAATATCACTTGCATCTGTCAGAAAAGAACGACAGGGGGACCCCTCGAACACGCCAGATCCACACGTCTGCGTCCGCGTCAATAGGCGTTAATTTAAACCTTGAAAAAATGGGGTACACTGTGTGCAACTATGAATATCGCCGCCGACTGTCCAGGTGGATTACTCCCGACCCCGTCTCTTCAAATCAATACTGCACTGAGCGCACAGCGTCTTGAAATACGATGGAAATGACTTAGGAGAGAAGGGATACAATGTTGGCTACAGTGGCGGACGTGAATTTGATTGTGGATAGACATAAAACATACTCCTGTACAGATTCTGGCAACAAATCCCAGGTTTTTACAATAGTTATCGCTGAGTCATTCGATGGGGGTTCTGATGTTTTTGATTAGCGAGATGGTTTTTCAGTGTCAAGCAGAACGAGGAGCCGGACTGTTGATGGATTCTGTGAATTGCTCTACTTGTGAGCCATCTGCATCAGGCCTAAGGCGCGAAAAGTCTAGTCGATAAGCCAAGGGAGCTACGCTCTATTCGTTTGGCTCCTTCTCTCATGTCGTAAACCATTGGATTATGTATGGCAATCATCATCGCTTTTTGATCAACAAACTCTTTTATCTCTGCGTGAAATATCCAGGCGCGTACACGACTCAAATATCAGAACGAAGATATCCGCATATCGCGCTTGATATTGACCCAACGAGAAACACTAAATGAATTTAGGAGAAACACGTAAAATAATTATGTTTACAGTCCAAGTCATGCAAGACTTCAGCGCGCGTCACGATACCCGCCTTAAGACCACTCTCAAGGGAAATGCCAAAAACTTCATAGCGAGCAAGCAGAATGTGTGCGTTTTTTTTACATCGACGGATAAACTAATCCAACTTTGCAGCCTCGTCAAAGTTTTCCACCAAGTCTGGGACGTCGTCGTCGTCGTCCTCTTCTGCGGGTTGCCCTGGACGTTGTTGTTGGATGGCCTGGTATGATTCTGCGAGTTTTCGTAGGGAGGCCAGGGAGTCTGATGAGACGGGGTTGTCAATGTTGGGGGTAGTACCAGAGTAAGAGAATTGCGCACCTGGGCCGAGCTGGTTGAGTATCCCTGGGACGAGCTCTGTCAGCTCCTTTACGTGGCCGGCACCGTAGATTGCAAAAGTGTTGGCAGAGACGGCAGCGTGTACTGTTCAGGCGTCAGCGCGACGAGAAAAGGGTATGCAACAGAACCGACCTTTCGGGGCCGTGAAATGCAAAACGTTGCCATCCTCCCGGAACATGTTGACCTCCTCCACGCCAGAGATGGGCTGCACGTTGAGCTTCTTGAGCGCCCCCTGCAGTTTCTTATCGTCCTGGGCGGCGGCGGGTTTGCCCTTTCGGACGACTTTGCGGCGCACGGTGCCCTTTCCACCTGTTCCAGTCAATTCTTTTTTTTTCTTCTTCTCCGTCACACGGGGGCTGCGCACCTATCCTATTCGCTGCAGCGGCAGCCTGGAGCTTTGCCAATTTTGCTGGATCCATGGTGGGGAGGGGCGGGGGGGCGGCGTACGAAAAAGATTGGGAGGAAGAGGACAAAATAAGGTTTGGTGTAAATAGATGCATACAATACTCTTCTTCATGTTCAGCGTACGACCAGCTGTGCCCGACGACATTCCTGCTATTCTGCAGTTTATACTCGACTTGGCCACATATGAAAAGACGCCAGAGAGTGCAAAGGCTACACCAGAGCTGGCGAGTCCTGACATCGTGTTTCCAGGCCTGATACTGACCAGTCTTACTACTAGCTGCATACCGCTCTGTTCAGCAACCAGCCGACTGCCCATGTCCTGATGGCTGCTCTCGAGAACGGCACGCCTGTAGGATTCGCACTTTACTTTTACAATTTCTCAACTTGGATTGGGAAGCCAGGGATTTACGTGCGTCCTTACTAGTTTACGCTTGCTTCGTATCTCACTCGGTTACCAGCTAGAGGATCTGTACGTATCGCCTGACCACAGAAACCTTGGCGTAGGTAAGGCGCTCTTCACCAAACTTGGAGAGATTGCTGAAGAAAAGGTATGATGCATACACCGGGACGTCCCTTGCTTAGTGTCTGCAGAACTGTGGTCGCATCGACTGGTCGGTGCTCAAGGTAAATATCGGTGCTCTATGAATCTTACTGCGACTCATATGCTAACAGTGGAATGCGCCATCCATCGCGTTTTACGAAAACACACTCGGGGCAACGCGGATGGAAGAATGGGTCGGAATGCGCCTCGAAGGGGACGAGAGTATACACAGACTGAGAACGCTTGGGCCATAGATTAAATGGGTATTAAGGGAGAATTATACACCGTCGTAGCTTGCACCACCAGCCTACACCCAACTTAGCATAAGAAATCACTGTAGACAAGCCACAAACCTTTCTCAATCGCTTGACGATGGGCTCCTCCTCAAGGTCGCCCTTCTCGCGCGCAGCAACCTCAATCGAAAATACCCTCAACACATTCTTCACGTCGGCAGAATGCACCGAGATCTGCAATCATCAGCAATGCTCAGTAACAAAAGAAGCAACCCACCTTGGCCTTGCGCATCACCTTGCACTGTGGGCCAATCCACACCACCAAGATAAACTTTTCCCTCTTGCTCTCCTTGTCATTCGCATACGACACCCGCCCATACGCAAACGACGCCTTGGAATCGTCTAGATTATCCTTCAGCTCATCTAGCGGGTTTCCCGTCCCGCTCGACGTCAGGACTAGATGGTCAGACCGGTCAGACTACGTGGTCGGTCGTCAGCGGTGTGTATCCTGCCACGACGACAACGCACCTCGTAGTCGAGTAACAACCATGTCGTTTCAGACTTGTCTGACCGCACGTCTTCGTACGCTGGGACCAGTCAGCAGTCGTCTAATACAACGAGCGGGTGAGGCGGGCTTGCCTTGCACTATGGCGGGATCGCTTACGTCGGCCATTGAAGTTATGGTTGATGGTTGCGATTAGGGGCCGCGGAAGGTTAGCAGCCAAACCACGTGGCTCCATCTGTCGGGATTCGGCCCCTTGCCGGCGTTCAGTCGGCAGTATTTAAAGCATACAGGCCTGTCTTGATCTTCACCTGCCTTGTAATGATGGCCAATACGAGGTGGAAATCCAACTTGGATAATTCATACCCCGCTGACAATCAAGAGACAGCATTGATCTTCACCCTAGCGTATGTATATTAAACTGGAAACAGTGTTGCAAGAGACCTGGAAGACCTCGTACTCCGATCGATTTACGGTCCGGCACCCCCTTCACAAAGTTCACCTTCATCATCCCACTCCGATCCAAACGTGATTCCCAGTAACAAGGAGCAGAGAAAAACCCGGAGATACTTGAGCATATGCGTCTACCCTCTCTGAAAGAACTTAAATACAGTACAGTGAGATTGACAGAGCAGATCCTCCGCGACTTCATCGACCGTTCTAATTGTACCCTCACCAAACCAACTTGTACCGAGCTTCCCGCTACAAGCGATGACGCCTTCATTAAAGACGTTCCCCCCAGTGATGGAGACTATGGTATCCTTAGACATCACATCCCTAGAGAATCAGGGCAACGGAAATCTTCTCAAAGCTCTATTTCCGGACACCCTCACTACCATGATTTGTTCGCGGCGCCAACGTCTTCGCCCTGTCAGAATTTATAGAGTCTGTTCTTATCGTACGGATCACGTTAATCATGCTTCGCGACACTAGTACTGCAAGTCTTTGGATTGTACTTGAACTGGCAGGTATCGGAAATTCAGTTTTTCACTGACGATGCTGCTGATGTTCGTTTACCTCTGGATATTTATAACACTGGAAAAGGAGTCATAAGACGGAAGACGAACAGATACATCGATGGACGCCATCGACAGTCGCTGAACAACCGATTGCTACGTAGGATTAAGCGGATTCTGTATAACGTGCATACGGTCGGTATACGCAAATAATTTAAAGATTCAAATTGAACACTGTCGATTAGCCGGATAAGAGCTTAGTGATCTCGGTCTGGCACATCCATCAGTCTAGCGAATTGAGCCTCAATCAGTCCTTAGTTGTATTGCGATTCGACGCGAAGTAGAAGCAAAACCTCAAGTATGGACCTGTATCACGTATAGATGAGCACGTAACTGCCTCTTCGGGCTTCTGCCAGATGCGCTGGACGGGCGGAAGGAGGCCTTGACAATAATGCTGGATACACTGGTGAAGATGGTAGACAGGGAGAAACCGGAGCATATACACGGGACCGGCGTGAAAAGGTTTTTGAAAAGCATACAAGTAGGATAGAAATACAATGGTATCTGTACTCTACAATATATGGCTTACTATCTGTGCAAAGTAATGTGCACGAGAACACCCCGACAATCCATACTGTCGGAAGTCTAACAACGAGCACCCTAAGCTGGAGTTGCCACATTACCTGAGGCAGCCGCAGCTGTGAAGCGTCCTGACTTTCGCCTCTTGGGTGCAGGCTGGGCACTGTCCTCGGATGGCCGCTTGTTGCCCCTGGGCTCCAGCTGATACTTTGCATGATCATTACGGGGCCATCCATCCATGCCAAGCATCTTCTGCCACATCAATTTCAGCGGTTGGTGATCGCAGAACACCAGGGTCGCGAAGTCCATGGCTGGTTTGCTGCGATGCTTTTTTGTCGACAAACGTTTTGATTGTGAAAAGATGTCCCATTCATTGATGGCCTCCAGCGCATCCTCAATCCATTTCGTGAAAGGAACACAAGCGAAGTGAAAATCTTCGGGTAGGGGTCCCGAGCCATGCACTAAAGCTCCCTTTCCGAGGGCCCCGACCCATTGTCCATTCCCAACGTCTATGGCAATATCGAAGATAGAGGAAATGATGTTCCGCAGACCGTGACCGACTGCACTGTGGGTCATGTAGCGGAGGCCATGGTGCAGCATTACATATATAAAAGATTCGAAGTCGTCTTGTGCTTCGTGTTTCTTGTTTCTATTTCTAAGAAGACCGATGGACATGAATTGCCAGGTGCCCTGTGCACCATGAGAAAGGGAGAAAGATCAGGTAAGATGTGAGCACTGACCGTGCGCTCGACTTGTCGCGCTGGTTTGTCCAAGTCTGCCATGCGAATAGCCATGTCCCAATCGTTCAACAAACCACGACCCCCGCCTTCGTGGTCATCTTCCGGTGTTTCCTTGTCATATACGATCAAAATATTCCCCCCACTAACATCACGATGAAGAATTTCGCACAATGTGAAGGCATCTTCATGAGCTAACATCGAATCGAATTAGATCAATAAGTTTGAAATATCAGTATCGTAACTCACCCAAAAATGCCTCATAGACAACTCTCGTAAGTTGCTTCGAGGACCTAAACTTCTTCAAAGGCTGCCCAACCTCGACCGTCAGCGTTCGCTGGTGCTTACGAATACAGGTGAGCGGTGGATGGGCTCCAAAGTTCCAAGTATCCTTGATATACATATGGGAGGTAGTTATCTGGCCGGGAATAATGCCACCACAGACGAAAGTAGGGACATTGCGGACATTCTTTTTATTAAGAGTCTGCAGAATGTCGGATTCTTGAGGCAGATTGACATCACGCCAGCTATCCTTCAGGAATCTGACACCGTTCTCCTTCACGTCGTACACTGGGAGACCCAACGTCGCTCGACCCGGGATGTTTCGTGGCACAGCAATAGCGGGACCAGCAATGACCTCCCGTTCACTGGCACCGTCAGGCACGCGAATCTTCACAAATCCCCGCTGATCCTTCTCATCCGGATGAATCCAGGACTGCAACAACGGCTCTGCCATAGACCTTTCTTCCTCCGTGGCCGGCGTCACTGTCTCGTCTTTGCCTCGATCGCCATCCGTCAGAGTAGAAAACCGGTAGAGAAATTCGACGAGGCATTTGCCTTCTGTTGACAAATCGAATGCACGCGATACGATGGTGTATGTCCTCTCCCATTTGAAGAACCGGACGCCGTCTGGACCAAGGTTAAGCGAGAACAAGTGTTTTCGATGTTGCACATTCAACGTATTGGCAGCGTAACCAGCAAGCTGACCGCGACAATCTCTTGACGATTCGGTCTGAGATACCCATTCATCAGGGCTGTCATCCTTGAACCCGTAAAAAGAAGCAGCTCTCTTGAATTCCAGCCAGAGTTCCGTTCTGCTCCATTGAGTGGGACGATACTGCGTGTCGACGTCGGAGGGATACACGAATGCATCGGTGACGGTTTTCGTGGTCGAATCCGCGTCCTTGTACTCGTTCCCAAGGACAAGTTTGAAGAGTGGCATAAGATCCGACATTACGGGTTGAATCACGTTGACCTGTTGGGCGTCATCAAGATGTCGGAGGTGAATGGCAGTGAATGAGCTTACGACCGCTTTCGCGTACTCCTTCTCGTTGTCGTACTTGGCGGGCGATTGGATCGACTGAAAGATGCCGTGAAGATGGCTGGGGGATCGAAGCGTGAATGGGCCGTCAGGCGATCCCATCAGGTCATCAAGAAAAATTTCGACGGGCATGGGTCCAATCCAGTGACCCTCCATTTCTTCCGACCTTTCTTTT
>NW_025064886.1:1261417-1270675 GCF_019112545.1 Guyanagaster necrorhizus | reverse complement strand
GGCACCATGGACACAGACACACATAATAGGTAGCGATATAATTAGGAATGACAGTACAGTATTTAAAGGGTAGAGCTCTTGCTGGAAACCCCAGCTTCGAGCTAAAGTTTATACATACCATTCTACCTCGAGTCAACGTCTGACCTTGTATCACACTGCACGGGTACATATTAAGTGAACTCGGGTGATTCCTCGAAGTGCGAAGGAACACCTGTTTATCACGTGTATCTGTCCATGTGACGCTTGGGTCTAATAATTAGCTCGAAGCTTCTATCTTCCCTTTCTCAAGCCCAATTGTGCTGAGAAACCGAATGCCTCCAGTAACAACCACCGACCTAAACCACGACTTCTTCGAGCTTATCACTTCCATCATCAGAACTTTACTTGGACTTCTAGCCATCATCACTCTCTGTCGAGGACGACAATCAGTAGCAGCTTGGATAGTCAGGCACTATCAAGCCTTCCAGCACATTCAACAAATTCTACGCAACGTAACCCCCGACCTACCTTTCCATGACATCCCCCCCTCCGTCAGAACGTCCTTCTTCCTGCAAGGGGGACCTGTACCAGAAACCGGGAATAACGACCCAGATCCAGAGAGCCTTCACGAGGAAGAAGGACCCCAACACCCCCCTCGACGACACAGCAGAAACCACCACCCTGCTCTCACAGGGTTCCGGAACCTGTGGACGACGAACGTCGCTCAGGAGCCCGCAGAGGTCTCCAACTATGTCACTCCAGCAGGTTCCCCCAAGCATTCCGCCTCCCCAATTCTCTCAGGGATTGGAAACCGTGCTCGGGACTCCCTTGATGCCGCTCGGATGGCTATGGGACCCCGCGAAAGTCCCGACCCCCCCCAGAACCCCCCCGAAACCCCCACTGAGCCCAACTCCAACTCCAGCCCATCCGTCAGCAGGCTGAGGGTCGATGACCCACATGGAAGGACTATCCACCCCGATTATGCGAATGCAGAGATTGCCATCTCTGCAGCAGGAGACCCCTACCGACACCTCCATGTGGGAAGTGAACCTGAGGTCGGGACCGCCAGTGAAAGAGGAAGAGCCATGCAGGACAGAATTATACAGCGAATATTCCCAGACTGGGATATTACCATTCCCTTCAATTACGACCAGGCAGTACAGCAGCAGAACCAAAACCGAGAAGAAGAGCTTAGGCGAACTCAGGAAGAACTCGCCGATTATGTATGAGAAGAGGCCCGAGAGCAATACAAGGCCGCAGAGTATGACAGGCAAGGAAGAGCACAAAGAAGAAGGGAAGAAATCGAAAGGATGGGGTCAGCCTCCCCCAGGGAGTACGAGCTCCGCACCGACGCAGAGTCTCCCTTTAGAGAGCCTGACTCAGACGACGACCCATGGATGGGACCTGCCAGCATCGTCAGCTGGGATGAGGCCATCCGATGAGGAAGAGCAGCAGAACCCCGACCCGTCGTACTCGAGTATCCCGCCCGCACCGATACCATCTCCTCGGATGCTGACTCCGTCCTCGGAGCCTACGGGCTCCGAGTACCCGACAATGCCCACGTCTCCGACAGGGCTCTCCAGCGATTCCTGGGCAGCAGGGTCGCTCGGCAGTTCCTCAACCCTGAGTTTCAACGACACTTCAGCCGCTATAGCCGAGAACTGGAGGAGACGAGAGCGCGCAGAGAGACATACTACAGTCGACTCAGGAGCCCTCCCATCACCCAAACCAGTAACCAAGGAGAAGCCGGACCCAGCACCCAAGTCAATGGAAGGGTCCCCGATGACCCTTCGTCCAGCCGTGCCGTCAATTTACGACCGGCCCGTCCGTTCCCTCCTCGAGGAAGGGGACAGCGGGGACGAGAGAGACGAGGAGGACGATGACAGTGATGACCCATATCGACAACGACTGGAATGAGCAGGGGAGGATACAGACAAAGAAGCTTTGAAGGAAGAAATAGAAAGAGCAAGAGACAAAGAGTATCAGGAGCTGTACGAGCAGGGAAGGAACTTTTTGTGGCAGGATACGCGCTGGCAGGCAACGACATTAGGACTGGAATATCGGTATGCAGAGGACACTAAAAAAAGGAGAATTTTACAGTATGCCGCGACAAAGTATGCATAGGGAGAATACAGTCGGCGGCATCCAGAAGACCCGTTAGTGCCGATACCCCTGTATCAACTCATCAGCAAGCCAAGAACACCGGCACCGCTGCTGTGTACCCCCCCCATACCACCACAACGAGCAATTTACACTGCTGCCTCGATCTGAAGCTGGGCCGACACTAATCCGACGATCTGGAGCATGGCTTCACGGCTCGCCCAGACCAGAAACTGGCCGGCATGGCGGCCCGACAGAATTCAAAACCCCTGGACCAGCAGAGGGAGCCAACTTCTCGGGGGACAGCCGCCCCCGGACCAAGCAGAATCAAGCGGGAAGGACCCCATTCGGGACGACCCTGAGGTGGTCCGCCTCGGGTTCACGATCTGAGACGGGGTCATCATTCGGATAGTTGACCCGAAAGGCAGCCCAGTGGCAGACGACAACTCACTACACTCCTTTCCCGGGCCACCCACAGAATGGAGCCAGCCGCCGTTCGATGGCTGGCCCAACCTGATGGGCCCGCTCCCACATAACGCTAATGTTTTGCAATGTCACCCCGACCTCCTCTAAAAACCTCACCCCTTCAAGGAAGCTTCAGATGACATCGACTGCTTCCTAGTTGACTGTGAGCAATACTTTGAGGTATACGTCGGATATATTGGGACAGATATGAACAAAGTCATGTTCGCCATGTCCTACTTAGAAGATAAAGCCAAAATCTGGTGGATCTTAATCTCCCCAAACTTCTGGTCCACCACCAGGGAACATTACCGATATCCCTCGTGGCCAGTATTCAAACGAATGCTAAACGACAAATTCATTGATCCAGCGGTACAGGAAGTACACAAACAAAAGATCAAGGAATACAAGATGGGAGATAAAGCGGCAACAGACTACTTTGACGAGCTGGAAAGGCTCGCCAAGCTCGCAGGAATTCGGGAGGACACAGCAAACGACGGAAGAATGGTAGAAGCGCTCAAATGAGGAGTCCTCTCCTCGTACCTCACGATGATTTCTGCCATGGGCGTCAAAATATTGATGCCGGTGGGGTATGATGAATGGAAGGAACGAATCGTTGAGATGTACAAGGAGTGACAAAGGCAGAAAGCGGAGGCGACAATGCTACAGGAATACTCCAAAAAGCCAGCCCCGCCAACCCCGAACAAGTCGGGGCAAACTGCTGGGAAATCATCAGGATCTCCTCCAGCGTCTAACTACGGGAGCCAGAAAATGGGAACGGGGATGACTTACACTGGAGCCGGCAAGCCTATGGACATCGACTAAATAAAAAAGGAAGGAAAGTGTTTCAACTGCGGGCTGAAGGGCCACATGGCCAAGGACTGCCCAAAGAAGAAATGAACTCGTGAAGACATCAGGGCGCAGATTGCCGAGCTACAGAAGGAAGACGAGGAACTCGGAAAGGAGACAAAGATCGAGGAGGTAAAAGGAGAGGCCGGCCAGTGATTGACTCCACTGAACCGGCCAAAGGACTTCACGGTGTGCAGGACTCAACCGTTGTACAGACTCATAATGCCTCTGTAGTACCAAATACGCATTCGAATATACCCACGATTAGTAACGCACACCCAAAAGAGTCGAAAAGAAAAACTCAAATGCCTATGGGCCAAACAGGGGCAGAGAGCCCCAAAACTTGGCTCAAACCATTCGAAACCGAATGGACCTGGTGGGCCGTCAAGAAAGCAGTAGACGAAGACGCGGCTAAGGCCATGTTGAAAGGATGGATACATCAGACTAGAATGGGGGAAGTCACCACAGAAGTCGTTCAGGGACTACAAAAAGCCGAACGGAGTCAGGTCTTGGAATGGTTGGATGAACTAAAAGGATCGCAGAAGTTCGTCTGACGAACCAAGACCCCTGGCCGCGATCTGACAACAAAAGCCCAGATCGAAACCTTGACCAATCAATCAAAGTACTCGGTAACCGCCCTGATCGACAGCGGATGTACCGGTAGTTCCATCAATCGGACCTTCGTCCAACAACATCACCTTCCCACTAGATCCACTGCTGCACCTATTCCGGTATATAATGCCGACGGAACAAAAAACCAAGCCGGGTCGATCACGGAGTACGTTGAACTCCGATTAACCATCGGGGATCATTCTGAGAGGATTGATTTGGCCGTAACGGACCTCAGAACCAAGGAACTTTTTCTTGGTCATGATTGGCTTATCCGACATAACCCGCTGATCAATTGGAAAACCAGATGACTTACCTTCGCCTGGTGTAGATGCCGGAAAATTCCGTATGAATTACCAGACAAAGACCCAGGAGACAGATGGGATGAAGAGATGGAGGACGGGGAAACCATTCTGGCAGTCGACCTGCAAGAGGAAATCCACGTCCGAGTGGTGCATCATGCCAATAACCTGGCGGCCAGGGCCAACGAGGGGAAGGAAGAAAAGACGTTCGAGGAACTAGTGCTGGAATGGGCACGTGACTTTCATGATCTCTTCGAGAAAGAGAGCTTCAATGAGCTGCCATGCCCAAAGCCTTGGGACCATGCCATCGAGTTAACCCCTAATGCAAACGCAAACCTGGATTGCAAAACCTATTCCCTCAGCAATCAGGAACAACAGGAGCTCGATAAGTTCCTCGACGAGAATTTGTCCTCTGGACAGATTCGACCGTCGAAGTCCCCTATGGCCTCCCCTTTTTTCTTTGTAAAAAAGAAGGATGGCAAGCTGCGTCCAGTACAGGACTACCGAAAACTAAACGAAATGACCATCAAAAACCGGTATCCACTACCCCTAATCTCGGAATTAATAGACAAACTCCAGGGGGCCAAGTACTACACCAAGCTTGACGTCCGATGGGGGTACAACAATGTCCGAATTAAAGAGGGAGACGAGTGGAAGGCAGCTTTCCAAACCAACCGGGGACTTTTCGAACCAACAGTAATGTTTTTCGGCTTGACAAACTCCCTGGCCACCTTCCAATGAATGATGAACGACATCTTCAAGGACCTCATCGCCACTGGAAAGGTCACCATCTACCTAGACGACATCCTCATCATGTCAAGGATGAGCGAAGAATACCGCAAACTAGTCCGACAAGTACTCACGCTCATGAGGAAGCACAAACTATTCCTTAAAGCGGAGAAGTGCGAGTTCGAGGTACAAAAAACCAAGTATCTTGGGGTAATCATCAATGAAGGAAGCATTCAAATGGACCCGATCAAGATTGCAGGAGTGGTAGACTGGCCCACGCCTACCAAGAAGAAGGAACTGCAATCCTTCCTAGGCTTCACCAACTTCTATCGAAGGTTCATACGTGACTACAGTAAAATCGTTCGCCTCATGACACAGCTCACCGGCAATGCCCCATAGGGATGGGGAACTTCCCAATAACATGCATTCAAAGACCTGAAACGACGATTAGCGGAAGACGTAGTCCTTGCCATACCCTCGCAGGATGGCAAGTTCCGCGTAGAGGCCGACTCAAGCGAGGGGGCCATAGGCACCGTACTATCACAAGAACAGGGAGGAAAGTGGCGACCCGTCGCCTTCCTCTCAAAAGCACTGACAGTAACGGAGAGAAACTATGAAATCTACGACAAAGAGCTGCTCGCGATAATGCTCGCGTTGGAGGAGTGGCGGCATTACCTGATCGGAGCAGCCAAAACCTTTGAGGTATAGACAGATCATCAGAATCTCAGGTACTTTCGACAGCCGCAAAAGCTAAATCGCCGCCAAGCCCGATGGGTCACTGAGCTCGCTCAATACGAATACACCCTGCACCATAAAGCCGGTGTCACCAACAAAAAAGCCGACCTCCTCTCTTGTCAGGCAGACCATGATCAGGGAGGAAGTGACAACGAAGGGGTTGTCATTCTTTGCCCCGAACATTTTCAGGCAATGATAATGCCCACAGAGGAAGAAATACATGAGCACATTAAAAGTGCGACCCGAGACGCACATCAATGGGACCAAAGAATCGCCGCCTCGCTCAACCACGAGCGAGGGCTGACAAAAAAGGAGGGGATGATTTATTATGACGGGAGGATCTACATCCTATGGGTTCAAAAGCTATGCAGCGACATAATCACCATACACCATGACCACGCTACGGCAGGACATCCCGGCATCGCCAAAACGAAGGAACTCGTCTTACAAGAATATTGGTGGCCAAAACTCAGCAACGACATAACTATATATGTCAAAGGCTGTGAAACCTGTCAAAGGGAAAAATCGTCCACACAAGCAAAGGCCGCCCCGTTACACCCGAATGAGGTACCAACACAGCCATGGACCCACATATCGGTAGATATGATCACCAGACTACCAGATTGCAATGGATACGACGCAATCCTCGTCATAGTGGATCGATTCTCCAAAGCCATTATTCCTGTCGCCTGCTCCACAGAGTTAACCTCGGAAGGATGGGCAAAAATCCTACGAGACGAGGTCTACACTAAATACGGGATGCTGCAAGTAATCATTTCGGACCGCGGTCCCCAATTCGTCTCAAAGTTCCTTGATGACCTGTATAAATTGTTGCACATCACATGCAATGCGTCCACAGCATACCACCCACAAACGGATGGTCAAATGGAATGAGCAAATCAGGAAGTTGAAAAATACCTGCGATTATTTATCAACTACTGACAAGACGATTGGATTGAATGGCTAGCACTCATCACTTTCCAACACAACAACAGAGTTCACTCCGCGACAGGCAAAACTCCATTCTTTGTCAACTACAGCAGACACCCTCATGTTGCGCAGACAACTCATCACAAAATGACAACACCAGCATCCACAAACTTCGCCGCTACCATGGAAAAAATTCACACAGAAACGAAAAAAGCACTCGAAAAAACAGTGTCAACAATGAAGGCGCAATATGACAAACGCTGACACTCAGCACACAACTACCAAGTCAACGACAAAGTATGGCTTGACACAACAAACCTACACCTCCCACGTCCAAAACGCAAACTCTCAGACAAACGCACAGGTCCCTTCCCAATTCTCATGAAGATCAGGGAAGCCGCCTATAAACTCCGACTGCCCGTGGCATGGAAAATTCATAATGTATTCAATGAATCCCTTCTCTCCCCTTATATTGCCCTCTCCTTCCCCAACCAGGAACGTCTGCCACCACCTCCCCCAGACCTAATCGATGATGAGGAACACTACGAAATCGACCAAATACTACATCACAAACTGCGGAAAGTAAAGACACGAGGGGGCAGCTTAACAACTACCGTCGATTACCTCGTAAGCTGGAAGGGTTATGGACCAGAATCCAACCAATGGATTAACGAGAAATACATGGACGCCGACACTGCGATTCATGACTATGAATTATCCCTTAATTAAGCCATCGGGACGATGGTCTTAAGCGGAGGGTAATGTTACGATTTTTCCTTTTTTCTTCCCTTATTTCCCCTATTTATGCTTAGTCAGAAGGCACAAGACCGTGGGAGGGCTTAGCCACAATAACCTGCCACTCGACAACTAAAGAACAAAGACATACAATCGCCCTTTTATGTATGGTAACGATGCTCAAGGACAATGGGCACCATGGACACAGACACATATAATAGGTAGCGATATAATTAGGAACGACAGTACAGTATTTAAAGGGTAGAGCTCTTGCTAGAAACCCCAGCTTCGAGCTAAAGTTTATACATACCATTCTACCTCGAGTCAACATCTGACCTTGTATCACACTGCATGGGTACATATTAAGTGGACTCAGGTGATTCCTCGAAGTGTGAAGAAACACCTGTTTATCACGTGTATCTGTCCACATGACGCTTGGGTCTAACACTTCTTTGGCATAGAGGTGGAGGCTGGAGCATCAGTCCTCCTCCTCATTGGACTGGTTTTCAGATAGGGTCAGAGTTCAGAGAGTTCACATGTGGTCATAAGAGAAGATGTAGTGTTGTGGTAAATAGGTGAAGAGAGAGAAACACTGGGCTTGCTGGATAAGGTGTCAGTTGGTCAGAAACTGGTATAGAAAATATGTGATGAGCCCTACATATGTAAATATGTAGCACACATGTCAGCAGACATCAGACTATTATGATGAGTCTCTAGAAGAAAGGACAGACCATCACCAAATGATAAACACACACTCTCTATTGTAGTTTAATATAGAACAGTAGTATTTAAGTAGTACCTTGTATGGTCTGAGACCTCAGTCTTGAGCTAAAGTTTCTACATCAAACAATAAAGCTTTATACTCTTCTCTTCTCAGCTACATGCTTAGATAACCCACTTCAACTCAAGACCAGGACTTCTAAATGATTGTTGAAATGTGAGACTGCCCTTTGTCATCAGTTTGAAGTCATTTTAAGTTCATCACTAATAATTAGCTTGAGACTTTTCTTACCCCAATGTTCTGCCAATGTTATGCCTCTATCAAATACTCACAAATGCTTGGCACTGCTACCACCAGAGTCTGATTCTGGGTTCTGGTTTTGGATTTGTTGTTGATATAAAAGTATAATGAAAATAATGAGATAAGTGATGATGATGTGTGTTAGAGGTATAAGAGAGTGAGGCTGATAGAGATAGTCCACTGCGATAGCAAGAATATTCACACCAGGTAGTCAGAGAGTGTAGTAGGTGTATTAAACCTTAGCTCAAGACTGGAGTACATTGGTATATTCTACTGCATTAAATACTGTCTGAAGAGCCCTTTGCTCTACAGGTGACTATTGTCTGGTTTCCATGCTTTCTACTTATTGTTTAGATGACAATGACTGTGCCCTTGCTTTTGTTTGTCAGTCACCCTGCTGTGCCATTGTTATGGTGAGTTTTCTGTGTGCTATAGTTCTTATTATGATAAGAGGATGAGACAGTGACTGTTGTCACATTGTTTTCAGCTGTCTATTGTATGTTGATGAGTAAGACATAGTTATGGTGTCATCATAGCATTGTCATCCTTGTGAAGTCAGGCTTTGGTCAAAATTGGTAAGCATCAGCAGGTTGTGATGTAGAGGTGAAAATCATGACAGCCAAACAGCATAATATCACTGGCAAACCTATCACCTATGAATAGCACACTCCTATGACTCCTTTTTGCTATTACAGTCTGCACAGTGGATCTAGTAGGGCTCATCACATATTTTCTATACCAGTTTCTGACCAACTGACACCTTATCCAGCAAGCCCAGTGTTTCTCTCTCTTCACCTATTTACCACA